>NW_024108921.1:280000-398909 GCF_013358895.1 Oreochromis aureus
AGAAGATTTGACAAAATTCTATAAATCCCACAACCATGATAGTGACATTTTCTGAAAGCCAGCAAAAATACCTACGTTTTGATGTATAATTTGTGGAAGTTGAGTGAAAATTGAGCAAGTAGCAAGAAGTTGTTCGGACATGAAGAGAAGACTGCAAAACCTTCAGTGGCACACTGGAAGCCAAGTGCATAGCAACCATAACAACGCATGTATTTTGTGAAAATCACAATTTTGCAACTCAAAACTTTAAGAGGCATAAAAGTAAAACGGTAAAAGATTTGAAAAAGCTGATTTATTCCTGAATAGCCCAATAATTTGAGAACATTTTAAAGTTTGAATGGTTGTTCTACGTGAAAGTAGGAAAAAGTAGTTAAGTTTCAAAAACAAGCAAGTTTTAGCAGAATTATGAAGTTTCCCATTCATTTCAATGGGACAAATTAAAGGAAAAAAACGTAATATTTTAAAAAGTATAAGAGTATAAAATACCAAAAGATATAGCCATCATTAGCAGAAATAGCAGAATAGTTTAAAATTTGAACGGTGAAAATCGGCTGAAAATTGTGGAAGTAGATCCACGGCGAAAAGTGTAACGGAAGTCCTAAGAATAATAATAACTAGAAAATTTGCATTTCCTGCGAAAATGCAGTGTGGATGCTTTAAAGCTGGAGCTGTCTGCTGAAACTAGCTGAAAAAGCTGAAAAGTTGCAGAAATTGTAAAACTTTGCAGAAGCAAAGGAACTTTGCTAAAATGTAGTAACTTAGCAGAACTGCAATATCTTAGAGGAAACATAATACTTGGCAGAAATACAGTAGCATAGCAGAACTTAGTAGAAATATTGTAACTTACCAGAAACACGATAACTTCTCAAAATACAAGAATTTAGGAGAAATAGTATAAGATAACAAAAAGAATATATTTAGCCAAACATTTTTAAACATTACAGAAATACTATGATTTAGAAAAACAGTACAACATAGCAGAAATGCTGCGATTTACCACAGACACTGTAATTTACTATTAATATTGAAATTTTTTTAAAATACTATGTTTTAGCACAAATACTGTAATTTGACAGAAATACTATGTTTCAGCAGAAATACTCTGGTTTAGCACAAATATTATAACATAGCAGTAATACAATTATATAGCAGAAATGCTATATTTAGAAAGAAAAATATAATATAGTAGAAATACTATGATTTAGCAGAAATACTGTAATCAGCACATATAGTGTAACATGACAGAAATTCCTCGACTTAGTAGTAATACTATAACATAAAACAAATGTTATGATTTGGCACAAAAACCATAATTTGGCAAAATACTATGATTTAGCAGAAATACTATGATTGAGCAGAAGTACTAAGATGTAGTAAAAGTACTTTGATTTAAGAGAAATACAATTATGGAGGAGTAATACTTTAAAATGGGAGAAATATTGATACACACACACATACACAGAGCCTAAAGGGAACAGTATTTGTGCCATAGAGTGTTAAGAAGAATCTGAGGTCCATATTACAAAAGCTGCTAAAATCATAAAAGTTTGCAGAATTGTAATAAATGATCAATATGAATTAGTGGTCTGTGATAGTGTAGTAAATTGTAGGTAAAAAACATGTTGACCAAGGTGGAATTGAACCCACGACCTTTGGGCTGCAGACCTGTGTCATTACAAACTGTGCCACTGGGAAAGAGAGTGAGCACCTGGAAAACAGGGTGATGAGCAGTCAGAATTAGATCGCAGTGAGAGGCAAAGAGCGCGCGTTTTTGGAGTTACAAAACGTCGTGTAACTCAAAAACTAGGTGGACTAGAAGCATAATTCTTGTACTGGGTGAATCAGCGGACTTTGGTGTACTTTGACTGCGATTTTCATTGCTCTTTGTACATCCGTCGCTGAGATATAACGAGAGAAGAAACGGCAGACCTCAGATATGATTGGCGGCTTGGAAGCCGCGCAAGAGGCCCTGATATGTACATTTGAATGTCTCAGTCTTCACAGAGGACCTGGCAAAATATATAGAAATAGTATGATTAAGCATAAATACTATATTTAGCAGAAATACTGTATAAAGCACAAATCGTATAAAAAGCAAAAATACTATATTAAGCAATATAAATATTCTATAAAAATCCTATAAAAAGCAAAAATACTGTACTGTGATTTGGTAGAAAAACTATAATTAATCAGAAATACTATATTTGGCAGAAATACTGTAATCAGTACATATACTGTAACATGACAGAAATTCCTCCACTTAGTAGTAATACTATAACATAACACAAATGTTATGATGAGTTGAGCGGCTGGTACTCTGGTGCAGTCAGCACAATCTTGAGCTGAACACTCTTAAAACTGTAGAGATGACAGTGGACTTCAGGAGACATCCTCAACTCTGCCCCCCCTCATCATATCAGACAGCCCTGTGTCGACTGTGGAGATCTTGAAGTTGCTGGGTACCACCATCTCCCAGGACCTGAAGTGGGAGACCAACATCAACTCCATCCTCAAAAGACCCAGCAGAGGATGTACTTCCTGAGACAACTGGGAAGTACAGTCTTCCACAGGAGCTGCTGATCCAGTTCTACACTGCAGTCATTGAGTCTGTCCTGTGCTCCTCCATCACAGTCCGGTATGGTGCAGCCACTAAACAGGACAGGTGCAGACTGCAGCAGACTGTACGGGCAGCAGAAAGGATCATCGGCGCCCCCTGCCCTCCATCCAGGATCTGTACCTCTCAAGAACCAGGAAACGGGCAGGGAAAATCATCACAGACCCCTCACACCCTGGACACAGACTTTTTGATCTGCTGCCCTCTGGCAGACGGTACAGAAGCCTGCAGACCAGGACCACCCGACACAGGAACAGTTTCTTTCCCCTCGCCATCTCCCTTCTAAACAGTTGAACTGTCACACTGCTCCCACTGCCAGACTGCAACTGCACCTTATGTACATTCTGCAGTATTCATTCCACCTCATTTCATTTCTGTCTTTTATGTATATACGTTTAGATTAGTTATTTATAGTTGGTTTACACAGCTTTGTGTATGTATGTGTATGCATGTGCAATGTATATATAGATACGTGTGTGTGTGGGTGCGTGTGTGTGTGTGTGTGTGTGTGTGTGTGAGATTTACATTGCTGTGCTCGAGAGCCACCATCTACCGGAACCAAATTCCTTGTATTTGTCTGCACATATACTTGGCCAATAAACACGATTCTGATGATTTGGCACAAAACCATGATTTGGCAAAATTACTATGATTTAGCAGAAATACTATGATTGAGCAGAAGTACTAAGATGTAGTAAAAGTACTTTGATTTAAGAGAAATCAATTATGGAGGAGTAATACTTTAAAATGGGAGAAATATTGATACACACACACATTCACAGAGCCTAAAGGGAAGAGTATTTGTGCCATGGAGTGTTAAGAAGAATGTGAGGTCCATATTAGAAAAGCTGGTAAAAGTTTTGAGAATTGTAATAAATGATGAATATGAATTACTTGTCTGTGATAGTGTATTAATTTGTAGGGCAAAAACATGTTGTCCAAGGTGGAGTTGAACCTGCAACCTCTGTGTTGCAGACCTTTGTCATTACCAGCTGCGCCACTGGGAAAGACAGTGAGCTTTTGGGAAACAGGGTGATGAGCAGTCAGAATTAGATCGCGGTGTGAGGCAAAGAGCGCCGTTTTTTGGAGTTACAAAATGTCGTGTAACTCAAAAACTAGGTGGACTAGAAGCATAATTCTTGTACTGGGTGAATCAGCGGACTTTGGTGTACTTTGACTGCGATTTTCATTGCTCTTTGTACATCCGTCGCTGAGATATGACGAGAGAAGAAACGGCAGACCTCAGATATGATTGGCTGGCTAGGAAGCTGGCAGAAATATATAGTAATAGTGTGATTAAGCATAAATACTACATTTAGCAGAAATACTGTATTAAGCACAAATCCTATAAAAAGCAGAAGTACTATATTAAGCACAAATGGTATAAAAAGCAGAAATACTGTAATATGATTTGGTAGAAAAACTATAATTAATCAGAAATACTATATTGGGCAGAAATACTATATTTAGCACAAATCTTATAAAATAGCAGAAATAGTATGAATCAGCACAATAGTAACAACTTAAACAGAAAAATTGGAAAAGCAAAATGGACAGCTGAAAAAATGCTGAACATGCTAAGGGTCCTTCAAATGTACTTGTTAAATGAAAAAAAAAACTCAGCAAAAAAAGTGTAACAGTCACACAACCACAAATATGTACACATATGTTAACACACATGCACAGACAGACACACAAAGGATCAAATTCAGTCAACCAGTCTAAATATATTGAATTTAAATCTTACAATGAGATCATCCCATAAAAAGGCTCTCTCTCTCTCTCTCTCTCTCCCTCTCTCTGTCTCACACACACACACACACACACACACACAGAGACACACACACAAGATCCAATTCAGTCAACCAGTCTAAATATATTGAATTTGAATCTTACAATGAGATCATCCCATAAAAAGGCTTTTCTCTCTCTCTCTCTCTCTCTCTCTCACACATACACACACACAAGATCCAATTCAGTCAACCAGTCTAAATATATTGAATTTAAATCTTACAATGAGATCATCCCATAAAAAGCCTTTCTCTGTCTCTGTCTCTCTCTCTCTCTCTCTCTCTCACACACACACACACACACACACACACACACAAGATCCAATTCAGTCAACCAGTCTAAATATATTGATTTTGAATCTTACAATGAGATCATCCCATAAAAAGGCTCTCTCTCTCTCTCTCTCTCTCTCTCTCTCTCTCTGTCACACACACACACACACACACACACACAAGATCCAATTCAGTCAACCAGTCTAAATATATTGAATTTAAATCTTACAATGAGATCATCCCATAAAAAGCCTTTCTCTCTCTCTCTCTCTCTCTCTCACACACACACACACACACACACACACACACACACACACACACACACACACACACACACACACACACACACACACACACACAGCAGCAGCAGCAGCAGAAAGTGAACAGGGGCTGTTAACAGCATGTTTCTAGGTCAGTCTTGCAAGCCTGGGAGCTGCTAAATTTGAATCCACCAATCAGAGGGGCTGTGTGCTTTTCCCCGCCAAAACTGGTGCACCAAGTGCAGGCTTTTACACATGCAGCACAGAGAGAGACAGATTTTTGCAGTCTATTTCTCATAGTGAGAATTCCCCTCAAACAAACAGCCATGAATTTCTAACCGTAGGGGCTAAAACAGTCATTCTTAGACCATTTTATTCAGAAGACATGGGAGAATCTTGAAATGCTGACCACTGAAAATAAAAATATGAAATATTAGAGATATATGACATAGAGAATTGGTTGGCTTAGAAGCCATGAAGGTCCCAATATGCAAATCTGAATGTGCCAGGACTCAGATATGATTGGCTGGCTGGGAAGCCATGAAGGTCCCAATATGCAAATTTGAATGTGCCAGGACTCAGATATGATTGGCTGGCTGAGAAGCCATGAAGGCAACAATATGCAAATTTGAATGTGCCAGGACTCAGATATGATTGGCTGGCTGAGAAGCCATGAAGGTCCCAATATGCAAATTTGAATGTGCCAGGACTGAGATATGATTGGCTGGCTGGGAAGCCATGAAGGCAACAATATGCAAATTTGAATGTGCCAGGACTCAGATATGATTGGCTGGCTGGGAAGCCATGAATGCCCCAATATGCAAATTTAAATGTGCCAGGACTCAGATATGATTGGCTGGCTGAGAAGCCATGAAGGTCCCAATATGCAAATTTGAATGTGCCAGGACTGAGATATGATTGGCTGGCTGGGAAGCCGTCCAGGTCCTGATATGTAAATTTGAATATTAGGACTGACACCCTGGGGACCTGGCAGAAATATATAGAAATACAATGATTACCCAGAAATACTGCATTTAGTAGAAATACTATGTTTTAGCACAAATACTATAAAATGGCAGAAATACTATAATTAAGCAGAAATATTATATTAAGTACAAATCCTAAAAATAGCAGAAATAGTATGATTTAGCACAAATGCTGTATTTAGCACAAGTCTTATAAAATAGCAGAAATAGTATGATTTAGCAGAAATGCTGTATTTAGCACAAATACTGAAAAGCAGCACAAATGCTATGACTTAGCACAATAGTAATAACTTAAATAGAAAAATTGGAAAAGCAAAATGGACAGCTGCAAAAAGTCCCAAAAGCACAGAGAGACACACACAGGATCAAATTCAGTCAACCAGTCTAAATATATTGAATTTAAATCATACAATAAGATGCTCCCATAAAAACTCTCTCTCGCCTCTCTCTCTCTCTCTCTCTCACACACACACACACACACACACACACACACACACACACACACACACACACACACACACACAGGGAGAAAATCAAGTTTCTAGGTCAGTCAAGCAGCCTGGGAGCTGCTAAATTTGAATCCACCAATCAGAGAGCCTGTGCACTTTTTCCCGCCAAAACAGGTGCAGCCGTTTTACACACACAGAGCACAGAGACAGGATTTCTGCAGTGAATTTCTCATAGTGAGGATTCCTCTCAAACAAATGGCCATAATTTCCTAACCGTAGGGGCTAGAACGGTCATTCTTACACCGTTTTGTTCAGAAGAGATGAGGGAATCTTACAGTGTTGACAATTTATCATTAAAATATGGATTTTAAAGATATTTGACTTGTAATGCACCATAACTGAGTAGAGGCGAAGCAAAACTGCCTTGACCTGCCCTCAAACAACGCTTTCTAACTCTAAATCTATTTGGAGTATCAATATCATTCTTTCACTGTAAGAGACAGCAGGCTTTGGTGAACAGTCATGGAAATTTTCAGGTCTCTGTTGATATCCATTAAAAAGATATGACGAGAGAAAAAAGTGGTTCATTTCCAGAGTTTGAAATCTGAAGAAATCTGAGCGAACGATGAATTTCCTACCCTCAAACAAGTCTAACTCATTTCAGAACGGTAATAGGTGAGAAAGAAATTCTTGAATTGTGAGCGTCAGGAGTGTCTGAAGATATACTGGGACAAGCCTTATGTCTTAACTTTGCTTCGTTAAGGAGATATGACGATTCGAATATGCCTCTCATTACAGAAATCAAGCTGTGATTTTGAACAAGCTCTCCATTGACTTTCTATGGGGATTTTGAGACTTTGTGTTGGTCTGAGAAGATTTGACAAAATTCTATAAATCCCACAACCATGATAGTGACATTTTCTGAAAGCCAGCAAAAATACCTACGTTTTGATGTATAATTTGTGGAAGTTGAGTGAAAATTGAGCAAGTAGCAAGAAGTTGTTCGGACATGAAGAGAAGACTGCAAAACCTTCAGTGGCACACTGGAAGCCAAGTGCATAGCAACCATAACAACGCATGTATTTTGTGAAAAATCACAATTTTGCAACTCAAAACTTTAAGAGGCATAAAAGTAAAACGGTAAAAGATTTGAAAAAGCTGATTTATTCCTGAATAGCCCAATAATTTGAGAACATTTTAAAGTTTGAATGGTTGTTCTACGTGAAAGTAGGAAAAAGTAGTTAAGTTTTAAAACAAGCAAGTTTTAGCAGAATTGCGGAAGTTTCCCATTCATTTCAATGGGACAAATTAAAGAAAAAAAAGTGTAATATTTTAAAAAGTATAAGAGTATAAAATACCAAAAGATATAGCCATCATTAGCAGAAATAGCAGAATAGTTTAAAATTTGAACGGTGAAAATCGGCTGAAAATTGTGGAAGTAGATCCACGGCGAAAAGTGTACGGAAGTCCTAAGAATAATAATAATAATAAAGAATAAAGAGAAACAGGAACTCAATAGTGTGGATGCCTCCAGCATCCACACAATAATAAAGAATAAAGAGAAACAGGAACTCAATAGTGTGGATGCCTCCAGCATCCACACAATAAAGAATAAAGAGAAACAGGAAAACAATTGTGTGGAAGCCCTTTAGGGCATCCACACAATAATAATAATAATGATAACTAGAAAGCGAAAATTTCAGAAGAAATTTTATGTGTGCCTATGCCGCTGGTAATCAGTGTAGTTTGCCATTCATACAGCTACAGAGAGCAAAACTCAGCAGAGCAGCCATTCTCCACCATGAATTATGATAAAACAAACACCGTCGCGCCTCACAGATGACAGCTTACAGTTTTGGGTAAAGATGAAGTGACTTTGTACAGCCCCGATTTGCAGACGCTGTGCACACAGGTTCATGAGCAGAAGTCCCATTGTACCACGGCAGACCCAACAATGTTTGCATGAACACGCTTTGAAGCATTATGTTATGGACCACTTTTCACACATGGTTGGTGTACCCACACAGGCAGCTGTAGCTTTTCAACTCATAGCCCAACACACACCCAAAAAACAGCCAAGAGAGCACAGACTTTACACCCGTGGGTCCACCTCCCCTGCAGCAGCACTGCAGACCACGCCCCGAAACACACATCAAACACATAAAATAAATATATATGCACTTTTGCATTCACTTTTTGTTTTTGTTATTTTTACACAGTGTTCTGAATGATGAACAATGGTCTACAGCCAATCTTGTGTATTATTATACAAACTTTGGTTGTAAGATTCGGATAAGCATTTAATAAAAGCTAAATATTTTATATGAGAGTAAGAAAGAAAAGTATATCTTTATGTCCACCTTTCTCTGTTAATGCCCTACCTGGCCCCCTGGCAAAAGCTTTGCTAGATCCGCCCCTGCACAGTTACCAGCTGTCAGCTACACAAAAAAGGAGCTTGGTGTTTACAGGAGTGCAGAATTATTAGGCAAATGAGTATTTTGTCCACATCATCCTCTTCATGCATGTTGTCTTACTCCAAGCTGTATAGGCTCGAAAGCCTACTACCAATTAAGCATATTAGGTGATGTGCATCTCTGTAATGAGAAGGGTGTGATCTAATGACATCAACACCCTATATCAGGTGTGCATAATTATTAGGCAACTTCCTTTCCTTTGACAAAATGGGTCAAAAGAAGGACTTGACAGGCTCAGAAAAGTCAAAAATAGTGAGATATCTTGCAGAGGGATGCAGCAGTCTTAAAATTGCAAAGCTTCTGAAGCGTGATCATCGAACAATCAAGCGTTTCATTCAAAATAGTCAACAGGGTCGCAAGAAGCGTGTGGAAAAACCAAGGCGCAAAATAACTGCCCATGAACTGAGAAAAGTCAAGCGTGCAGCTGCCAAGATGCCACTTGCCACCAGTTTGGCCATATTTCAGAGCTGCAACATCACTGGAGTGCCCAAAAGCACAAGGTGTGCAATACTCAGAGACATGGCCAAGGTAAGAAAGGCTGAAAAAGACGACCACCACTGAACAAGACACACAAGCTGAAACGTCAAGACTGGGCCAAGAAATATCTCAAGACTGATTTTTCTAAGGTTTTATGGACTGATGAAATGAGAGTGAGTCTTGATGGGCCAGATGGATGGGCCCATGGCTGGATTGGTAAAGGGCAGAGAGCTCCAGTCCGACTCAGACGCCAGCAAGGTGGAGGTGGAGTACTGGTTTGGGCTGGTATCATCAAAGATGAGCTTGTGTGGGGCCTTTTCGGGTTGAGGATGGAGTCAAGCTCAACTCCCAGTCCTACTGCCAGTTTCTGGAAGACACCTTCTTCAAGCAGTGGTACAGGAAGAAGTCTGCATCCTTCAAGAAAAACATGATTTTCATGCAGGACAATGCTCCATCACACGCGTCCAAGTACTCCACAGCGTGGCTGGCAAGAAAGGGTATAAAAGAAGAAAAACTAATGACATGGCCTCCTTGTTCACCTGATCTGAACCCCATTGAGAACCTGTGGTCCATCATCAAATGTGAGATTTACAAGGAGGGAAAACAGTACACCTCTCTGAACAGTGTCTGGGAGGCTGTGGTTGCTGCTGCACGCAATGTTGATGGTGAACAGATCAAAACACTGACAGAATCCATGGATGGCAGGCTTTTTGAGTGTCCTTGCAAAGAAAGGTGGCTATATTGGTCGCTGATTTGTTTTTGTTTTGTTTTTGAATGTCAGAAATGTATATTTGTGAATGTGGAGATGTTATATTGGTTTCACTGGTAAAATAAATAATTGAAATGGGTATATATTTGTTTTTTGTTAAGTTGCCTAATAATTATGCACAGTAATAGTCACCTGCACACACAGATATCCCCCTAAAATAGCTAAAACTAAAAACTACTTCCAAAAACTTTCAGCTTTGATATTGATTAGTTTTTTGGGTTCATTGAGAACATGGTTGTTGTTCAATAATAAAATTATTCCTCAAAAATACAACTTGCCTAATAATTCTGCACTCCCTGTATTTGTCTCTCAAAAATAGTTCATAACTTCCCTTCAACTTATTCATGTCACCTAAAGAGTAAACCTGTTTCTCCATCACCAGTTCAGCTCTGATGATTCAGTAAGGACATCTGCCGTTTTTACAGCTGTGGCTCCAGCAAACATCAGCTGATACCAGAAATTAAAAGCAAATGAATTCTAACAACAGCTGATCAAGCTTAAACGTGCTGCTGTTGTTTTGCGCGATAAACAAACAAGAGAGAAAAGCCGATCATTGATCAGTTTCATGACTGAAGTTTCAACAGGCGAGAGAATGACAGGGGAGGCTGTCATAAAGTTCAACATCGGTAACATCGGTAACTTAGCGCGCACACAGCTGTATAGAAACTCTGTCGTGCTAGCTAGCACGCAGTACAAGTTATTGTAAGTGATTGAAAAAGTCAGCACAACGAAAATAAACTACACCTAAACTCGGTTTATATCTGACCCAAATAGAGTGCAGGTCATAACTTCTTACCTGAAATTCAGTTCACCTCACGCTCCTGCCTTCGCTTTCCTGATCCACGATTGACCTCCGCGTTAGCAACACGGTCGATCGGCGGTAGCCTCACCGCCTTTTATGTCTCGTTCGCGGCATGTCCTTTCTGTCACACACCGGTGGATAGCTGCCCTCTGTTGTAGCTCCACCACCAAACAACTCAGTTATTTTTTCCACATCGACATCAGCTGATACTAGAAATTAGAAGCAAATGAATTCTAACAACAGCTGATCAAGCTTAAACGTGCAGCTGTTGTTTAGGCGATAAACAAACAAGAGCGAAAAGCCGATCATTGATCAGTTTCATGATTGAAGTTGCAACAGGCAGAGAATGACAGGGGAGGCTTCGTAACGACAGAATAAATCGTAATATTTTCTCTGAATGTGGCACGATTCCGTTTGTACGGCAACTCTGAACGAACCCTTATGAATAAAATAAAGTCCAACGTCAGTAACTTAGCGCCAAGACACAGCTGTATACAAACTCCCGTCGTGCTAGCTAGCACGCAGTACGATTGTAAAAAGTCAGCACAATGAAAACAAACTACACCTAAACTCGGTTTATATCTGACCCAAATAGAGTGCAGTTCATAACTTCTTACCTGAAATTCAGTTCACCTCACGCTCCTGCCTTCGCTTTCCCTGATCCACGATTGACCTCCGCGTTAGCAATAGTGATGCGCGAATCATGAACGAATCGTTCAATACTCGAGAATCACTTTACTGACTCGTGAATCATGATTCACAAGCGCAACTGACTCACTGACTCATCCCTGTTGCTGTTAGCAAACTAATTTCATTAGTAGAAATATATCTAGCTTATAATTCAAATTGTGAAGAACAACACAACATCCAGTATCTTAACAAAACATTTCTGCTCTGAACTGGAAGAAAAACCCTGAGTAGAAGCTCACATCAAGACAATAGCTCCTCGGTTCACAGTAGCATCGCTCTGCTAACATGCTAACAGCACATTTGAGCTACTCACCCCTCCTTTCCTGCGCTGAATCAGAGCTAGCGAATCACTCATGACTCGCTAACCCCTCCCTCCTGTGCTGAATCATAGAGCTAGCGAATCACTCATGACTCGCTAACCCCTCCCTCCTGTGCTGAATCATAGAGCGAGCGAATCACTCATGACTCGCTAACCCCTCCCTCCTGTGCTGAATCATAGAGCTAGCGAATCACTCATGACTCGCTAACCCCTCCCTCCTGTGCTGAATCATAGAGCTAGCGAATCACTCATGACTCGCTAACCCCTCCCTCCTGTGCTGAATCATAGAGCGAACGAATCACTCACTCACTCACCCCTCCCTCCTGGCTCGCAGCTACTTCTTCTTCTTCTTGGTTGGCAACCAATGTTAAGGCGCACTACCGCCCCCTGGCTCACAGCTCAGTGGACATTTAGATGAGAAAATATATATTTGACACATGTAAGGAAAATACTAATAAAATAAAAATAAACAAAAGAAATGTTCCCTTTAGAAATTCTTTTGTGTTTTTTTGCTATATAAAATAGTTGTTTTCTTTAAGAATCACTCATCTTAGCAGTAGGATTTACATTAAAAGAGAAACAAATTAAGTTTGAGTGAAAATGTACATTTTTTGCACTCTCTGGTCAACTGACTCAGTGACTCAAATAACCCGATTCACTTTGGTGAGTGACTCATTAAAACTCGATTCAGTAAAAAGAATCAAATTTACCATCACTAGTTAGCAAACACCGGTCGATCGGCGGTCGCGGCATGTCCTTTCTCTCATACACCGGTGGATAGCTGCCCACTGTTGTAGCTCCGCGTTATAGCACCACCAAACAACTCAGTTATTTTTTCCACATCCAGCTGTAACTCCGATTCTGTGCGAGCATTTGCGAGAGACCGGGAGGTGAAACGAAGAGAGAGTGTCCCTCGCTGTCCATTTGCAGCCAAGCGCGGCAGCTAGCTAGGTAGCCGGCTAGCTGTCAGGCAGGACCGATGTCGTCAGAGCATTGTCGCTAATATGGGATGTCTTGATAAAACAAGCAGATATTTGAAGTTTACACACCTACATTCTCGCCTGAAAATATCTTAAAAGTTTATTTTGTGACCTAGAAACACTAATAAAAGACATATAAAACGAAGTGGTGGCCGCCATTGTTTAACTCGGCAGAGGTGTGCTATGAATTGTGGGATATGGAGTTTTCCACCAAGCATAGAAGCCATTGTGTTTACCGTAACTATTCAATGGTTCGCGCAACCTTAAAACCTCCAATGGTTCCTGGAAGCAGCGAGGCTGTGCGCGCCATTGATATTGTCATCATTACGGTATCCAAACAAGGGTAGACAGGCTGTACCACTCCCGGCATACCACTAGAGAGAGCCAACACACCACAAATGAAGTTTGAAATTTGTTTCAATGGGACCAAAAGATGGCGCCAACACACCACAAATGAAGTCTGTTTATTTGGCGCCAAAAGATGAATTGGCCTAAATTTGCACTAAAAATAATATTTAAAAAACTATAAAAGTCATGAACACCAAAAGTCATGACATAATAGTCCAGCTCCAGCCGCACAAAATGATCTAACATATGTAACCCTAATGTCAAAACTGTTCGGCAGAGGAGAGCGGGAAAATTTTCACTAAAATATTAATATTTAAAAACTATAACATTCATAAACACCAAAAGTCATAGCACACCATTCCAGATCCGGCCGCACAAAATGAGGTAACATATATGAAGCTTGTCTCAAAACTGCGGGCGAGATTCGCTGCAAAATTTCAGGCGGAAACTGGAGAATAATAATAATAAACTAGAAAGCGAAAATTTCAGAAGAAATTTTATGTGTGCCTATGCCGCTGCTATTCAGTGTAGTTTGCCATTCATATAGCTACAGAGAGCAAAACTCAGAAGAGCACCCATTCTCCACCATGAACTATGGTAAAACAAACACCGCTCACGCTTCACAGATAACAGCTTACAGTTTTGTGTAAAGATGAAGTTACTGTACAGCGCCGATTTGCAGACGCTGTGCACACAGGTTCATGAGCAGAAGTCCCATTGTACCACGGCAGATCCGACAATGTTTGCATGAACACGCTTTGAAGCATTACGTTATGGACCACTTTTCACACATGGTTGGTGTACCCAAACAGCCGGCTGTAGCTTTTCAACTCACAGCCCGACACACACCCAAAAACAGCCGAGAGCACAGACTACGCCCGAGAGGCGTGATTGCAGGTGCCGCTCAGGTGGGTCCACCTCCCCTGCAGCGGCACTGCAGACCACGCCCGCCACACACATCAAACACGTAAAATAAATATTTATGCACTTTTGCATTCACTTTTTGTTTTTGTTATTTTTACACAGTGTTCTGAATGATGAACAATGGTCTACAGCCAATCTTGTGTATTATTATACAAACTTTGGTTGTAAGATTCAGATAACTATTTAATAAAAGCTAAATATTTTATATGAGAGTAAGAAAGAAAAGTATATCTTTGTGTCCACCTTTCTCTGTTAATGCCCTACCTGGCCCCTGGCAAAAGCTTTGCTAGATCCGCCCCTGCACAGTTACCAGCTGTCAGCTACACAAAAAAGGAGCTTGGTGTATATTTGTCTGTCAGAAACAGTTCATAACTTCCTTCAACTCATTCATGTCACCTAAAGTGTAAACCTGTTTCTCCATCACCAGTTCAGCTCTGATGATTCAGTAAGGACATCTCCTGATTTCATCTTCATGCTCCAGCAAACATCAGCTGATACTAGAAATTAAAATCAAAAGAATTCTAACAACAGCTGATCAAGCTTAAACGTGCTGCTGTTGTTTAGCGTGATAAACAAACAAGAGAGAAAAGCCGATCATTGATCAGTTTCATGACTGAAGTTTCAACAGGCGAGAGAATGACAGGGAGGCTGTCATAAACTCCATCGTGCTAGCTACCACGCAGTACGAGTTATTATAACTGATTGTAAAAAGTCAGCACAACGAAAATAAACTACACCTAAACTCGGTTTATATCTGACCCAAATAGAGTGCAGGTCATAACTTCTTACCTGAAATTCAGTTCACCTCACGCTCCGACCGGCAGCCACCTGCTTCTCCTGCCTTCGGTTTCCCTGATCCACGATCTACCACCGGTCGATCGGCGGTCGCCTCGCCGCCTCGTTCCCCGCATGTTCTTTCTGACACACACTGGTGGATAGCTGCCCTCGGTTGTAGCTCCGCGTCAGCGACTCACCAAACAACTCAGTTATTTTTTCCACATCGACCAGCATCTGGACAATCCACCGCCTTTCACTGTTTGTACCGTTATAAAAAAAACCCTCATCGGCTCATAAAACGAAAAATAAGTCCAGCTATGACCCTGAGTCAAAAAGACAGCCAGCTCGGGTTAGCTAGCTACCTGTCTAGCTCTTTGCAGGCACCGAAAACATCAGAGCTAATATGGGATGTCTTGGTAACACGAGCAGATATTTGAAGTTTACATCTGGCCAATCCACCACCTTTCACTGTTTATACCGTTACTAAAATGAATAAATAAATAAATCATCGGTCCATATGAAGGAAAAAAATAAGTCCAGCTGTGACCACGAGACATTGCGAAGGACCGGGGTGAAACCATAGTAAGCCGCCCTCACTGTCATCCAGGCCGGCTGTAGCTTGTTGTTAGCAAAGCCGCTAGCTAGCTAGCCAGCTAGCCTCAGGCAGAAACGACATCGTCAGAACAGTGTCGCTAATATGGGATGTTTTGACAAAACGAGCAGATATTTGAAGTTTACACAACTACATTCTCGCCTGAAAATATCTTAAAAGTTTATTTTGTGACCTAGAAACAGTATTAAGAGGAAAATAAAACTAAGTGATGGCCGCCATTGTTTGACTCGGCAGAGGCCTGCTATGAATTGTGGGATATTGAGTTTTCCACCAAGCATTACCGTAACTTTTGAATGATTTGCGCAACCTTAAAAATTCCAATGGCTCCTGAAAGCAGCGACGCTGTGCGCACCGCTGAAATTGTCATCATTACGGTAATCCAAATAAGGGTAGACAGGCTGTACCACTCCCGGCATACCACTAGAGAGAGCCAACACACCACAAATGAAGTTTGAAATTTGTTTCAATGGGACCAAAAGATGGAGCCAACACACCACAAATGAAGTCTGTTTATTTGGCGCCAAAAGATGAATTGGCCTAAATTTGCACTAAAATATTAATATTTAAAAAACTATAAAAGTCATGAACACCAAAAGTCATGACATAATAGTCCAGCTCCAGCCGCACAAAATGATCTAACATATGTAACCCTAAAGTCAAAACTGTTCGGCAGAGGAGCGCGGGAAAATTTTCACTAAAATATTAATATTTAAAAAACTATAAAATTCATAAAGACCAAAAGTCATAGCACACCATTCCAGATCCAGCCGCACAAAATGAGGTAACATATATGAAGCTTGTCTCAAAACTGCGGGGCGAGATTCGCTGCAAAATTTCAGGCGGAAACTGGAGAATAATAATAATAATAACTAGAAAGCGAAAATTTCAGAAGAAATTTTATGTGTGCCTATGCCGCTGCTAATCACTGTAGTTGCCATTCATACGGCTACAGACAGCAAAACTCAGAAGAGCAGCCATTCTCCACCATGAACTATGGTAAAACAAACACCGCCACGCTTCACAGATGACAGCTTACAGTTTTGTGTAAAGATGAAGTTACTTCATTACAGCGCCGATTTGCAGGCGCTGTGCACACAGGTTCATGAGCAGAAGTCCCATTGTACCACGGCAGACCCGACAATGTTTGCATGAACACGCTTTGAAGCATTACATTATAGACCACTTTTCACACATGCATTCACTTTTTGTTTTTTGTTATTTCTACAGTGTTCTGAATTATGAACAATGGTCTACAGCCAATCTTGTGTATTATTATACAAACTTTGGTTGTGAGATTCAGATAACTATTTAATAAAAGCTAAATATTTTATATGAGAGTAAGAAAGAAAAGTATATCTTTATGTCCACCTTTCTCTGTTAATGCCCTACCTGGCCCCCTGGCAAAAGCTTTGCTAGATCCGCCCCTGCACAGTTACCAGCTGTCAGCTACACAAAAAAAGGAGCTTGGTGTATACAGGGAGTGCAGAATTATTAGGCAAATGAGTATTTTGTCCACATCATCCTCTTCATGCATGTTGTCTTACTCCAAGCTGTATAGGCTCGAAAGCCTACTACCAATTAAGCATATTAGGTGATGTGCATCTCTGTAATGAGAAGGGGTGGTCTAATGACATCAACACCCTATATCAGGTGTGCATAATTATTAGGCAACTTCCTTTCCTTTGGCAAAATGGGTCAAAAGAAGGACTTGACAGGCTCAGAAAAGTCAAAATAGTGAGATATCTTGCAGAGGGATGCAGCAGTCTTAAAATTGCAAAGCTTCTGAAGCGTGATCATCGAGCAATCAAGCGTTTCATCCAAAATAGTCAACAGGGTCGCAAGAAGCGTGTGGAAAAACCAAGGCGCAAAATAACTGCCCATGAACTGAGAAAAGTCAAGCGTGCAGCTGCCAAGATGCCACTTGCCACCAGTTTGGCCATATTTCAGAGCTGCAACATCACTGGAGTGCCCAAAAGCACAAGGTGTGCAATACTCAGAGACACGGCCAAGGTAAGAAAGGCTGAAAGAGGCGACCACCACTGAACAAGACACACAAGCTGAAACGTCAAGACTGGGCCAAGAAATATCTCAAGACTGATTTTTCTAAGGTTTTATGGACTGATGAAATGAGAGTGAGTCTTGATGGGCCAGATGGATGGGCCCGTGGCTGGATTGGTAAAGGGCAGAGAGCTCCAGTCCGACTCAGACGCCAGCAAGGTGGAGGTGGAGTACTGGTTTGGGCTGGTATCATCAAAGATGAGCTTGTGGGGCCTTTTCGGGTTGAGGATGGAGTCAAGCTCAACTCCCAGTCCTACTGCCAGTTTCTGGAAGACACCTTCTTCAAGCAGTGGTACAGGAAGAAGTCTGCATCCTTCAAGAAAAACATGATTTTCATGCAGGACAATGCTCCATCACACGCGTCCAAGTACTCCACAGCGTGGCTGGCAAGAAAGGGTATAAAAGAAGGAAAAACTAATGACATGGCCTCCTTGTTCACCTGATCTGAACCCCATTGAGAACCTGTGGTCCATCATCAAATGTGAGATTTACAAGGAGGGAAAACAGTACACCTCTCTGAACAGTGTCTGGGAGGCTGTGGTTGCTGCTGCATGCAATGTTGATGGTGAACAGATCAAAACACTGACAGAATCCATGGATGGCAGGCTTTTGAGTGTCCTTGCAAAGAAAGGTGGCTATATTGGTCGCTGATTTGTTTTTGTTTTGTTTTTGAATGTCAGAAATGTATATTTGTGAATGTGGAGATGTTATATTGGTTTCACTGGTAAAATAAATAATTGAAATGGGTATATATTTGTTTTTGTTAAGTTGCCTAATAATTATGCACAGTAATAGTCACCTGCACACACAGATATCCCCTAAAATAGCTAAAACTAAACACAAACTAAAAACTACTTCCGAAAACATTCAGCTTTGATATTAATGTGTTTTTGGGTTCATTGAGAACATGGTTGTTGTTCAATAATAAAATTATTCCTCAAAAATACAACTTGCCTAATAATTCTGCACTCCCTGTATGAGAGTAAGAAAGAAAAGTATATCTTTGTGTCCACCTTTCTCTGTTAATGCCCTACCTGGCCCCTGGCAAAAGCTTTGCTAGATCCGCCCCTGCACAGTTACCAGCTGTCAGCTAAATAAAAAAAAGGAGCTTGGTGTTTATTTCTCTCAGAAACAGTTCATAACTTCCCTTCAACTCATTCATGTCACCTAAAAAAAAAGGTAAACCTGTTTCTCCATCACCAGTTCAGCTCTGATGATTCAGTAAGGTCATCTCCTGGTTTCGACCAGCCGCTTCTACAGCTGTGGCTCCAGCAAACATCAGCTGATACTAGAAATTAAACTCAAATGAATTCTAACAACAGCTGATCAAGCTTAAACGTGCTGCTGTTGTTTAGCGCGATAAACAAACAAGAGAGAAAAGCCGATCATTGATCAGTTTCATGACTGAAGTTTGAACAGGCGAGAGAATGACAGGGAGGCTGTCATAAAGTTCAACATCAGTAACTTAGCGCGCACACAGCTGTATAGAAACTCCATCGTGCTAGCTACCACGCAGTACGAGTTATTATAACTGATTGTAAAAAGTCAGCACAACGAAAATAAACTACACCTAAACTCGGTTTATATCTGACCCAAATAGAGTGCAGGTCATAACTTCTTACCTGAAATTCAGTTCACCTCACGCTCCGACCGGCAGCCGCCTGCTTCTCCTGCCTTCGGTTTCCCTGATCCACGATCTACCACCGGTCGATCGGCGGTCGCCTCGCCGCCTCGTTCCCCGCATGTTCTTTCTGACACACACCGGTGGATAGCTGCCCTCGGTTGTAACTCCGCGTCAGCGATCTACCAAACAACTCAGTTATTTTTTCCACATCGACCAGCATCTGGACAATCCACCGCCTTTCACTGTTTGTACCGTTACTAAAAAAAAACCCTCATCGGCTCATAAAAACGAAAAATAAGTCCAGCTATGACCCTGAGTCAAAAGACAGCCAGCTCGGGTTAGCTAGCTACCTGTCTAGCTCTTTGCAGGCACCGAAAACATCAGAGCTAATATGGGATGTCTTGGTAACACGAGCAGATATTTGAAGTTTACATCTGGCCAATCCACCGCCTTTCACTGTTTGTACCGTTACTAAAAAACCCCTCATCGGCTCATAAAAACGAAAAATAAGTCCAGCTATGACCCTGAGTCAAAAGACAGCCAGCTCGGGTTAGCTAGCTACCTGTCTAGCTCTTTGCAGGCACCGAAAACATCAGAGCTAATATGGGATGTCTTGGTAACACGAGCAGATATTTGAAGTTTACATCTGGCCAATCCACCACCTTTCACTGTTTATACCGTTACTAAAATGAATAAATAAATAAATCATCGGTCCATATAAACGAAAAATAAGTCCAGCTAAAACACATACTGTCGGCGAAAGCGACCGGGTGCTGACACGAGTTTCACCCGCCTCAATATAAGCCAAGCCTGGGTGCTTTTTTCACGAAGGGTCGCTAGCGGTGCTAGCTAACTATGCTAGCGGCGCTAGCTAGCTAGCCGGCTATCAGCAACACATAAGAGAACTGCTGCTAAATAAACTACACCTAAACTCGGTTTATATCTGACCCAAATAGAGTGCAGGTCATAACTTCTTACCTGAAATTCAGTTCACCTCACGCTCCTGCCTTCGCTTTCCCTGATCCACGATTGACCTCGCGTTAGCAAACACCGTCGATCGGCGGTCGCGCATGTCCTTTCTGTCATACACCGTGGATAGCTGCCCACTGTTGTAGCTCCGCGTTATAGCACCACCAAACAACTCAGTTATTTTTTCCACATCCAGCTGTAACTCCGATTCTGTGCGAGCATTTGCGAGAGACCGGGAGGTGAAACGACAGAGAGAGTCCCTCGCTATCCATTTGCAGCCAAGCGCGGCAGCTAGCTAGGTAGCCGGCTAGCTGTCAGGCAGGACCAACGTCGTCAGAGCACTGTTGCTAAATATGGGACGTCTTGATAAAACAAGCAGATATTTGAAGTTTACACACCTACATTCTCGCCTGAAAATATCTTAAAAGTTTATTTTGTGACCTAGAAACACGAATAAAAGACATATAAAACGAAGTGGTGGCCGCCATTGTTCACTCTGTAGAGGCGTGCTATGAATTGTGGGATATGGAGTTTTCAACACAAGGATAAATCTTTTCGGCTGTACTACTCCCGGTATACCACTAGAGAGAGCCAAGACACCACAAATGAAGTCTGTTTATTTGGCGCCAAAAGATGAATTGGCCTAAATTTGTACTAAAATATTAATATTTAAAAACTATAAAAGTCATAAACACCAAAAGTCACAACATAATAGTCCAGCTCCAGGCGCACAAAATGATCTAACATATGTAATCCTAATGTCAAAACTGTTTGGCAGAGGAGCTGGGAAAATTTTCACTAAAATATTAATATTTAAAAACTATAAAATTCATAAACACCAAAAGTCATAGCACACCATTCCAGATCCGGCCGCACAAAATGAGGTAACATATATGAAGCTTGTCTCAAAACTGCGGGGCGTGATACGTGCCGAAATTTAGGCGGAAGATGGAGAATAATAATAATAATAAGAACTAGAAAGCGAAAATTTCAGAAGAAATTTTATGTGTGCCTATGCCGCTGCTATTCAGTGTAGTTTGCCATTCATACAGCTACAGAGAGCAAAACTCAGAAGAGCACCCATTCTCCACCATGAACTATGGTAAAACAAACACCGCTCACGCTTCACAGATAACAGCTTACAGTTTTGTGTAAAGATGAAGTTACTTCAGTACAGCGCCGATTTGCAGACGCTGTGCACACAGGTTCATGAGCAGAAGTCCCATTGTACCACGGCAGATCCGACTATGTTTGCATGAACACGCTTTGAAGCATTACGTTATGGACCACTTTTCACACATGGTTGGTGTACCCAAACAGCCGGCTGTAGCTTTTCAACTCACAGCCCGACACACACCCAAAACAGCCGAGAGAGCACAGACTACGCCCGAGAGGCGTGATTGCAGGTGCCGCTCAGGTGGGTCCACCTCCCTGCAGCGGCACTGCAGACCACGCCCGCCACACACATCAAACACGTAAAATAAATATTTATGCACTTTCGCATTCACTTTTTGTTTTTGTTATTTTACACAGTGTTCTGAATGATGAACAATGGTCTACAGCCAATCTTGTGTATTATTATACAAACTTTGGTTGTAAGATTCAGATAACTATTTAATAAAAGCTAAATATTTTATATGAGAGTAAGAAAGAAAAGTATATCTTTGTGTCCACCTTTCTCTGTTAATGCCCTACCTGGCCCCTGGCAAAAGCTTTGCTAGATCCGCCCCTGCACAGTTACCAGCTGTCAGCTACACAAAAAAAGGAGCTTGGTGTATATTTGTCTGTCAGAAACAGTTCATAACTTCCTTCAACTCATTCATGTCACCTAAGGGTAAACCTGTTTCTCCATCACCAGTTCAGCTCTGATGATTCAGTAAGGACATCTCCTGATTTCATCTTCATGCTCCAGCAAACATCAGCTGATACTAAAAATTAAAATCAAAAGAATTCTAACAACAGCTGATCAAGCTTAAACGTGCTGCTGTTGTTTAGCGCGATAAACAAACCAGAGAGAAAAAGCCGATCATTGATCAGTTTCATGACTGAAGTTTCAACAGGCGAGAGAATGACAGGGGAGGCTGTCATAAAGTTCAACATCGGTAACATCGGTAACTTAGCGCGACACAGCTGTATACAAACTCCGTAGTGCTAGCTAGCACGCAGTACGAGTTATTGTAAGTGATTGAAAAAGTCAGCACAACGAAAATAAACTACACCTAAACTCGGTTTATATCTGACCCAAATACAGTGCAGGTCATAACTTACCTGAAATTCAGTTCACCTCACGCTCCTGCCTTCGCTTTCCCTGATCCACGATTGACCTCCGCGTTAGCAAACACCGGTCGATCGGCGGTAGCCTCACCGCCTTGTATGTCTCGTTCGCATGCATGTCCTTTCTGTCACACACGGTGGATAGCTGCCCTCTGTTGTAGCTCCACCACCAAACAACTCAGTTATTTTTTCCACATCGACCAGCATCATCGGCCCATATAAACGAAAAATAAGTCCAGCTAAGACACAGACCCTTGCCGAGCGATCGGGAGATTAAACAAACTTTAGCCACCTCACTATCAGCCAAGCCTGGGTGGTTTTTCACGAAGGGTCGCTAGTCGCGCTAGCTAGCTAAGCTAGCGGCGCTAGCTAGCTAGCCAGCCGCTATCAGCAACACGTAAGAGAACTGTTGCTAAATAAACTACACCTAAACTCGGTTTATATCTGACCCAAATAGAGTGCAGGTCATAACTTCTTACCTGAAATTCAGTTCACCTCACGCTCCTGCCTTCGCTTTCCCTGATCCACGATTGACCTCCGCGTTAGCAAACACGGACGATCGGCGGTAGCCTCACCGCCTTGTATGTCTCGTTCGCGGCATGTCCTTTCTGTCACACACCGTGGATAGCTGCCCTCTGTTGTAGCTCCACCACCAAACAACTCAGTTATTTTTTCCACATCGACCAGCATCATCGGCCCATATAAACGAAAAATAAGTCCAGCTAAGACACAGACCCTTGCCGAGCGATCGGGCGATTAAACAAATTTTAGCCACCTCACTATCAGCCAAGCCTGGGTGGTTTTTCACGAAAGGCGCTAGCTAGCTTAGCTAGCAGCAGCTAGCTAGCTAGCCGGCTATCAGCAACACTTAAGAGAATTGTCGCTAATATGGGATGTCTTGATAAAACGAGCAGATATTTGAAGTTTACACACCTACATTCTCGCCTGAAAATATCTTAAAAGTGTATTTTGTGACCTAGAACACACGAATAAAAGACATATAAAACGAAGTGGTGTCCGCCATTGTTTGACTCGGTAGAGGCATGCTATGAATTGTGGGATATGTAGTTTTCACCAAGCATGGCACCCTTTAGGCCGTACTACTCCCGGTATACCACTAGAGAGAGCCAACACACCACAAATGAAGTCTGTTTCTATGGTGCCAAAAGCAGAATCTTTCTCAGGAGCCTAGAAATTGGCCTAAATTTGCACTAAAATCTAAATATTTCAAAAACTATAAAAGTTATAAACACCAAAAGTCACACCATACTAGCCCAGCCCCAGCCGCACAAAATGATGTAACATATGTACCCCTATTGTCAAACCTGTTTGGCAGAGGAGCTGGAAAATTTTCACTAAAATATTAATATTTAAAAACTATAATAGTCATAAACACCAAAAGTCATAGCACACCATTCCAGATCCAGCCGCACAAAATGAGGTAACATATATGAAGCTTTTCTCAAAACTGCGGGCGTGATACGTGCCGAAATTTAGGCGGAAGATGGAGAATAATAATAATAATAATAATAAGAATAATAAACCGACGAATAGTAATATGTGTGCCTCTTGGCATAGGCACACATAATAATAAACCGACGAATAGTAATATGTGTGCCTCTTTCCATAGGCACACATAATAATAAATCCGAGGAATAGTAATATGTGTGCCTCTTGGCATAGGCACACATAATAATAAATCCGAGGAATAGTAATATGTGTGCCTCCTGGCATAGGCACACATAATAATAAGAATAATAAATCCGAGGAATAGTAATATGTGTGCCTCTTGGCATAGGCACACATAATAAGAATAATAAATCCGACGAATAGTAATATGTGTGCCTCTTGGCATAGGCACACATAATAAATCCGAGGAATAGTAATATGTGTGCCTCTTGGCATAGGCACACATAATAATAATAATAAATCCGAGGAATAGTAATATGTGTGCCTCTTGGCATAGGCACACATAATAATAAATCCGAGGAATAGTAATATGTGTGCCTCTTGGCATAGGCACACATAATAAATCCGAGGAATAGTAATATGTGTGCCTCTTGGCATAGGCACACATAATTAACTAATGAAAACAGTACAGAGGTTCAAGTACCACATGTGCTGTCAGTCAAAGCTGCAGCTGTTTTTATTGATAAATTTAAAGACAAAGTCAAAAGGATTAATCATCCATGTAACTGTGTCACTATATATCAGCATTAACAGGACCTCAGTTTGGTGTTTCAGAAAACTACAGATCTCAGACCTGCACAGCTTCTGTTTTAAACAGTGAATGTATTCAGCTGCATGAAGAGCATATGAGATTTTCTCTGACACAATTAAATAAAACCTGATGAAGGTCAAAGGTCATCACTTATATGTTGAACCAAAAACTTCTGATCTGGAATTCTTTCACAGTTTTCTGCCAATAGTGTGTTATTTACCATAAAGTAATTCAGAGTCAATCATACCAGAGTAACCAGAGAATATAATATTAAATATATAACTTTCTACAGGACTGAATATAATATCTTTATCTAAAAATCCAGAGCCTCTGAAGATTATCCAAGTATTTATAACATTACACAAATCAAAGGTCTCCATCACAGTATTAATGAAACGCTAGGTTTATCCATCTTCTGGGGCGGGCCTACAGTGAAGCTCTGAAGATTTCCCTGAGAGGGAGCTGGTGGTGAAAATCATGAGGTCCTCCTTGATCCCTGCGATGAGCTTCAGTCTTCCTGGTTTTTCTGAAATGATGCCTCTCTCAGTGGGTCAACAGAACATCTGGCACAGGACAGCTGTGATGAAAGAAAGGGAAGAAGTTTCTCCAAATCTCTGGACCCAGGAAACCCGGCTTGGTCCTGATGGTCTCCCTCACTAGTTTCTCCCCAGGGTGGATGTAGCTGTTGATAATAATGTGGAATCTATTATTAAATGAAAAGAACAAATTAAAATTACACTACTATGAAACCTCCTGCTGCTGTCTTTATTTGACGTTTCCATGTTAGCAGGCTGTGGAGTGCTCTGTCAGTGTAATTGATCTAAAAGTGTTTAAATCTTAAGTCTTATGTTAAAATCTCAAAGGACAGCATTACATTTTTGATATTAACAGTAACTCTGGGCCAGAGTGGGCAGCTGATCTCATCTCTGTCTAAAACTGGATAACAAAAACTAAGGAGTGCTGAATCATTCAAAATTATTTGTAACAGGTGTGTAGCATCGCCAACTAGCTAGCAACAAGCACATTGTATATGCTAGCAGCTAATCTAGCACACAAATTAACAACAGAGTGATTTTAGATGTTGAAGAACTATAAGGTGATAAGCTGTGTGTCTTTTTGATAATAGTGACATGGTTAAATTTACCTTAATTGAAGGAGTCGTCAGTCGCGGTAACCCCATCAGCAGATAAACTGGAGCAGCCGGGCAACGTAAAAAGTGTAGGGGACATGTTTGTGGTCACATCCAGCGGGTGTGTGGACGGGAGCGTCACGCAGACGCTCCACCTCAAGTCGCTACTGTGCAGACTCTGGCTCCAAAAGTGCAACATGGCAACCTCCACAAGCGGGATATTTTGGCTTTATTTTTGTACAATGGGAGGAAGTGCTGTTGCGTCATCCATGTTTGCTACAGTCATTGGCTGGGACCTGACAACAGCACCACCTGAAGGAGGCTTCTCTCTGTCTGACAGCTTCAAGGTGTTCTGACACCTGAGACCTGACACCTGACACCTGACGCCTGAGACCTGACACCTGAGACCTGACGACTTTTTGTCTGACACCTGACAGCTTTTTGTCTGAGACCTGACGGCTTTTTTCCTGAAACCTGACATTTTTTTGTCTGAGACCTGAGACCTGACAGCTTTTTTCCTGAAACCTGAGGATGTCCTAAAATGTACATCGTATGGCTTGGCTTAACACCCACATATACTGTCTTGATGAGTGGGTACAGAAGAGTCACCGGTGTCAGGCTCAGAAGCTCAAATCCTGGCCAGTTTATTAACCAAGTATGCAGTCTGGGGGCTGATCAGCTCATGAACATAAAAAAGTATCTCTATTATCAAAACCAATGGACACAATCTCTTTCTCCAGAGACTCAGGTGCACAAACATTATGTTCATTACTTGGCTCATAGGCAAGAAAACCAGTCTCTGAAAGGTGAGTGCCAGCCACAGGTAACATAGTTTTATTGTTATCCAGCTTAGAAGTTGAGTTAATTGATTTGTTGTCAACTGGCACAGTCTTAGGAACGTTTCTAACTGACTGGAAAACACTTGAGGATAAGTCAATTGTACTCACGGGGAACAGCAGAGCTGATATGGAGGAGGCAACACCCGTGATCTGCTCTCAACCTCAACAGACCAGTTGGGTCAACCTCTGAAGGTCTAGAAAGCGGGCAACTTGAAGACCTAACTATATGCTTTAGCAAAAAGGAATGTTTTAAGCCTAATCTTAAAAGAGATGGTGTCTGTCTCCCAAATCCAAACTGGAAGCTAGTTCCACAGAAGAGGTCCTGGAATCTGAAAGCTTTGCCTCGTATTCTACTTTTAAATACTCTAGGAACCACCAGCCCGTTGTCCGAGAGCGAAGTGCTTGGTAATATAATACTATAAGGTCATTAAGATAAGATGAGGCCTGATTATTTAAGATTATGTATGTAAGGAAGAGGATTTTTAATTCAATTCTGGATTTAACAATGAGTCAATGAAGAGAAGCAAATACAGACAAAATACACTCTCCCTTTCTATTCTCTGTCACTATTCTTGCTGCAGCATTTTGGATCAACTGAAAGCTTTCAGGGAGTTTTTAGAACATTTTGATAATAATGAATTACAGTAGTCCAACCTAGAATAAATACATGAGCTAGTTTTTTAGTGTCATTCTAAAACAATATATTTCTAATTTTAGAGATATTTTGGAAATGGAAGAAAGCAGTCCTACTTATTTGTTTAATATGTGCATTGAAGGACATATCCTGGTCAAAAATGACTCCAAGGTTCCTCACAGTGTTACTGGAGGCCAAGGTAGTGCCATCCAGAGTAAGTATCTCTGTTAGCTATCATATTTCTCAGATTTTTAGGGCCAAGTACAATAACCTCAGTTTTATCTGAATTTAGAAGCAGAAAATTAGAGGCCATCCAGGTCTTTATGTCTTTAAGACATTTCTGCAGTTTGACGAACTGGTATGTGTTATCTGGCTGCATGGATTGAGAACTGTTTCTTGTAGTTCAGTTCCTTGGAATGGTTAATCTGCCTGCCTAATGATTCTGCTTCTCAATTTCACTGATGTCTGATGCATTTGTGTTGTGATATTATGTACAGTCTCTGTATTTTGGTTTGGAACATATTCATATCCTGCTGTTCATTTGTTAAGTTGATAATCACAGCTGTATTTTATATTAAATTGTTCATTTGAGAGAGGAATTTGTATTTTTTTAAGACAGCTTTAATTGTGTTTGAGTCAAATACAAAATGTTGGTGCATAAATTAAAGAGTTACAGAAACCTGGAATAAACTTGGGTTGACTGGCCTGAACCTCCTGATCAGAAACAATTCCAACACTTCTTGGAAATCACTAAGTTCTATCAGCCATTTCATCTGGGACTTTAAGGGAATCGCCTCACCTCTCACTCACTTGACTACTCCCAAGGTGCCTTTTCATCAGGACCAGTCTGCCTAAAAACAAAAATTGTCTCGCATCATACTGGTTGCAAACTGCGGCCCAATTTATTCGAAGATATTTTTCCAGGGTCTAATTTTAGACCCTCTTTCTAGATCCTCTTTCCTTTTTGCACAACTGAAACAAGATGAAAAACTACTACCATCACAGAAAACCAAATTGATGGCATATGGAGGTGAGGAAATTCAAACAGCTGGCACAGCAACACTCTCATGCCACTCTGCAGGCAAGGAATACCCTCTGCAGTTCTTTGTAGTGAAATGAGACGTATCTACCAGACTCACACCGCTTAGACTTAATCACATTGAACAAAGACATCCACCATGTAGCCATGGATGAGGAAAAGAACTTTTCAGAGCAGATCTTCTCAGAGTATTCAGACCTCTTCAAAACCAAAATAATTTTTCATGCTGTCAAGATTGAAAAATATTGAAAATGACTGGTATAGTTCAGATAGTGAAGCATCAAACTGTCCACAAAGTACAGTCCAACTCTCTGGTTTCCACCACAGAGTGCATGTTTCACAACAATGCCGTCTCTATGAGCAAGCTATTGAAAATATTCAATAGATATGTTAGAAAATGTCTAATTCTGTGAAAGCCAATCTATCTTTGTTTTATACACAGAGATGCTGAGTATAGTATGCTGTGCAGTATGCAAAAACGGATCCACCTCTGTACTTTTCATAAGTAAATGGCAAATGGTAAATGGACTGGTTCTTATGTAACGCTTTTCTACTCTATCTGAGCACTCAAAGCGCTTTATACAACTAACTATGTGTATCGCGATATATTGTGTAGGCCTTGCGCAACACTTTAACATTGTTAACACATTAGTTTTGCATTTCCAGCTGAAAATCAAAGAGTTTCTGGAAAACCACAGCACTCCCAAAGACCTGTGCAACACACCGAGTAACAGACACGTAGCCTAAAACAAAACTTGACACAGGCCCCTGTCCAGTTTCCCTGTCGCCTGGCAAGTAATGCTTACATTACACGATCTGGGAGAGTTTGCAAGCCAAACCCCAAGTATGAACACTAAGGCATAGGAGATGGACTGTAAAAAAAGAAAAAAAAGAAAAAGAAATTCATGGAAACTACATGTAACGTGATGTTAACAAGGTCAAATGTCAAATGTTTACTATGTTCTTACCAATGACATTTCCAGGTTTGAAGTGAATGGTTAATGTCTGGGCTATAATGTTATGGATTAGAATCTGTTGTTAATGCATTATGCTGAAGATGTTCAGATTCAGATTCATTTCAGATTCAAAAGACTTTATTACTATTAAAGTATTTATCCTCAAGGGGCAATAAGAGACTGACCTTGCCGACCGTACGTACAATACACAAACATCACATTGGGGAGACAGGTCAGGCTAGGTAGCTGGCTGGTCAGCCGCACGAGCAGCGACCCGGAACCGAACAATGGAAAAATGCACAACATGAGGAAAGACGAGGAGAAAAAAAGAACTCCCCTCAGACTGAGCTCCAACAAGGGAGATCAGTTTGAGAACAGAAAAAAACACCTCATCACCTCTCACAACATAAGCTTCGAAGGCGTTTGGAGGGGGTGGGGGGGTGAGTGTAGGTCTGTGTCAGTGTATATGCGTATGTGTGTGTGTGTGTGTCTGTGTGTGTGTGTGTGTTCCGTGTTCAACCGAGAGAAAGTGTCCCTTCATGTTGTTAGTCGTTTATACAGTCTTAACCTAAAGAAAGGGGACATATAACATCTGACTGGTATTGTTCAATAATGGGGGTTTCCTATTCCTGTTCAGAATAGTGCACTGCAGATGCATGCAGTAAGAAAACGCTGGAGTCAAGCTGCTTGCATGTAATGTCTGCTCAGTTACACATTAAACAAAGCTTGCAAGGAATCACAAATCCAGCGTCTTTACTAAACATCAAACATTGTCCTTTGAGATTTTAACATGAGACTGAGGATGACATAAGACTAAATATTTAAACAGTTTTAGATCCATTACACTCACAGAGCACTCTACAGCCTGGTAACACATAAACTTTAAATAAAAACTAGTGTAATTTGTTCTTTTCATGTAATAACATCATTCACATTATGATCAACAGCTAGATTCACAGTTAAGTAAATCTAATGAGGGAGACCATTAGGACCAAGCTGGGTTTCCTGGGTCCAGAGGTTTGGAGAAACTTCCTCCCTTTCTTTTATCACAGCTGTCCTGTGCCAGATGTTCTGTTGACCCACTGAGAGAGGCATAATTTCAGAAACATCAGAAAGACTTAAGCTCATCGGAGAGATCAATTATCTTCACCAGCAGCTCCCTCAGATGGAAATCTTCAGAGCTTCACTGTTGGCCCGCTCCAGAAAATGGATAAACCAAATTTCATGAACAGTGTGATGGACACCTTATGAAGCACCTTGAGGCAACTTTTGTTGTGATTTGGCGCTATATAAATAAAATTGAATTGAACTGAATTGAACTGAATTGAACACCTTTGCTTTGTGTAATGTTAGAAGTACTCAGATAATCTTCAGAGGCTCTGGACTTTTACATAAAGATATTATATTCAGTCCTGTAGAAAGTTATATATTAAATATACATTATCCTGTCTGGTTACTCTTGAGCTGTACTTTTTCAGTTTTATGTCAGTAAAGACGTTCAAGCAGTACTGACTTTTGTGTTTGATGGTTACAGCTGATTAGCTCAGTCAGTAGCGGTTTTAGATACGGGTGACACGGGCGGTTGCCCGGGGCGGCATCGTGGTGGGGGCGGCATCTCGGGCATCGAAAAAAAAAAAGAAAAAAAAAGCTCGTACTCATGCTGCCCCGACGTCAGCCAGTGCATATTGGGAATGGCATAGGCACCGATGGGTTTTCTATCGCCCATTTGCTGGGAGTAAGGGCGCCCTTCGTTTGCGAGGTGCGCCTGCTGCTTGCGGCACAGGGAGGAGAGGGCGGGGCGGCGGGGGATTCGCTGGCTGGCTGGAGCAGCATCTAATAACCAACTCGCAAAATAAAACAAAATAAAAACAAACCAACAAACACGAAAACATCAGACATTATTATACAGACTTATAATTTGCACCGATGTTTTTTCGAAATTCTATACACGAAAAGTGAGCGCGAGAGCTCTCGGTGCGCCTGCTTGCTGCAGAAGTCAAAGTAAACTTTATTGTCATCTGTGTTACATACAGTCCAGTATATAGAGAGACGAGACGACGAGGCTCCAGTTACAGCAGTGCAAGTAAACAAACAATAAATATAAGAAGACTAAGAAAATAAATATACACTTTAGGACTAGGGCTAAAGGGATCAATAACAATTTAAAATTTACAGTTTGATGATTTAAAGTCTCACACACAACAAAGGGGAGGGGGCCGGCTGCTTCCAAATAGACCACATTTCATTTATAATGTTGTAAATCCAAGCCCGTTATGTATTCATGATTTGAATCCTGGGTTGTGTGAAATCTCAGAAATGCACCTTAGACAAAGTGAATCTGTGAACTAAGGTGTAGGTGTATTAGATCATGTTGTGGTGATCCTCAGGTTGGGGGATGGGTGTTCATACTGGAGTGCAAAATTAAAACCAGTGGAAGATGGACAAGAAAAGTTCAAAGCCATCAGGTCCTCAGTTTAGAAAAAAGAGAAAAGAAGAGGAGGAGAAACGAGCAAAATATACAGGTAAGCAGATGTGTCATTGGATAATGGCAGGTCATCCTGAAACAATCAGAATCAGAATACTTTATTAATCCCTAAGGAAATTATGTGGGTTACAGTTGCTCCAAGAAGAAATGGTAAAAATAGCAACAGTAACAGACTAAACTCCAAACAATACATTATGTTACAGATTTTAATATTAATTATTCATTGTCAATTGTTGATTTGTCCTGTTCTCATCGTATGACGAATTATGATGGCTGTTTGGTAGCCGTTTGCATACTATGCATACTCTCTCTCTCTCTCTTCATATGTGTGTGTGTGTACAACAGCTTTATGTTAATGTACAATCCTTAATAAGTTTTGTCTGTGTGTGTGTGTGGGGGGGGGAGGGCGCCAGAGGGAGTGTTCGCCCAGGGCGCCAAACAGGCTAGGACCGCCACTGAGCTCAGTGTCAGGGTTACTGGTTTGTTTCCCAGTTTGCATTTGTCCTACCTGCAGAGGGGGAGTTCCAGGACTGAAGTTAGGTAAATGGCTGTCAGCTCTTTGCAGAGAGATGCAGACCAGCAGCAGAAACACAAAGAATTCACTAAGCTTCATGTACAATTTCATTGGGTGATTAATAAATCTTGACAACCCACAAATGCCTCTTCTTCTTCTTCTGTGTTAAAAACAAAAAGCTGAAGCAGACAATAACTGAAGAGAGACTCAGTAATCCTCTTAGCCTGCTTTAAGAGTCACATGACTAGAGGATGACATCACACTGACGCGCCAATCACTGATTGACATTTCACTGTTACTGCATCACAGTCACTGATGGACCTCTGACCCCCTTATTAATCAGTTGCCTACAGAACATCTGTTTAAATAAAGCTTTATTTTAGCAAGAGGCTTTATGTGAGGGTCCTTTTTTCCAAGAAAGATGTACAGGTCTATTTCTACACAGAACCATACACCTGTGTGTACCTAGGTGTATGTTTTCTTTCTTATTGGTATTTTTCTTTATTTGCTCTTTGCTTCACTGCATAATGAAAAGCAGTTTTATTAACTGCTTTTCATTACTTGCTGCAGCCCACTTCTGTGGCTGAAGTGTGTAAACTTATTTTAAACGAAAAATTTTTTAGTCTTACTTAGACCTTTTCAAGAATCCAAAGTCGTAGTTTTTGTGTTTAGCAGGAGTTCCTATCCGCTGTAACAGTGAACTCATTGTATCAGCCCCTGAAGTAGTCTCAAATTATCTGACATAATAGATTTGGCCCACTGCTGTCTCAAGGAGTGAATGGTGAATGGTCACTGAAGGCAGCAGTGACTCTGCACACTTAGATCTATTTTGGATTCGGACCACTCTTACACTGCTATGGAATTTATCTCAGCGACTGGACTTCACTTCAGTTCTGCTCTTAAACCACTGAATGTTACAGGACTCAGAGCAGCTTTGAAGTTAATCTCCAAGAATGAAGAGACTAACTGCCCCACAGACTCAGAATACACCTAACATTTAGAAATTTCATGTATCGTAATAATAATGTTGCAGTGTTCACACCTATTTACACACAACGTAAAGTGTCATCAAGTATTTAAAACTATGATTAGTAAGTAACTAAAACTTACTCTCTGCAGTAGTACCCACCAAGCACCATCCACCATCAAATCAGGAGACTGGTGATTAGTATATGAGGTAGTGAAAGTTTGTTTAATTAATGTTGAGGCTACAGATGAATCTTTTCTATTCTGTGTGGATTCGCATGTAAACCTTCAGGTCAGACTTACAGCTGAATGTTTTTCCACATTCTGAGCAGCCAAAGGATTTCTCCCATGCGTCCTCAAGAGTTGTTTCAAATTTCCACAGAGGCCAAGTGTCTTGCCACACTCAGGGCAACTGAATTGTTTCTCTCCTGTGTGGCTTTTTTGTAGTGATGGGTCGGTCGCGAACGAAATGGCTCTCAGAGCCGACTCTTTGAAGTGAACGATGGGAGCCGTGAGGTTTTTTTTTTTTTCTTTCTCTTGCCCTCTCTCTCACTTTTTTCGCTTCACGCTGCACGTCACTCTTGTGTTTGCGCTGAGCAGAGACAGGAGGGGCGCAAACAGAGCCTTGCGTTTGCGCCCCTCCCCCCTCAGCTCAGGGCTGAGCAGAGGGGGCAGGGGCAGGGGCAGTAGTTACACTCGCAACAGCAGTAGCACACGAACAGAGCAGGAGGGAGAGAGAGAGAAAGAGAGCCGGGAGCAACAACAAGAGACAACATCGTCACATTAGAAAGGTATGGTAAAGAAAATGAGTGACACCAAGAAAAGAAGCAAAATCTGGAACCATTTCAATTTTATTGAAAATACAAAGGCAGAGTGTAGAGTCTGCAAGAAAAGGATATCATAGAGCCGGCTCCACAAACAACATGCCAGGCACCTGAGAACTGTCCACCCATCAGTGCAATGAAGTGTGATATTAATATTTCTAAATGCCAAACTTTCCCTTAATTAAAGATATGGGTGTTCATTTTTTTTCTTTTTGTTTTGCATATTTTAATCAATATTTTATTGTGTTGTGGTTTGCAGTGTCTTGTGTTGTTTCCTTTTAAATTTGTTTAAAACGAAAAATCTGAAAATTTAAATAGTTAAAAGTTAGTTAGTAGCAAATAATTTATTTTTTTTACATTTTGTGTGGTGTGAATAAATAAAAGAACATTTATATAATAAATATATATAAATAAAAAAACACATTTTTTTACATTAGTTCATTTTGTGCATAATTTTATATTGTTGTTGATAATATATTAATTAAAGCAACAAAACAACCTGAAGAACCGCTTGGGAGCCGAAAGAGCCGGCTCTTTTTAGTGAGCCGAGCTGAAAGAGCCGGTTGTCTTAAAAGAGCTGTGATAGGTTTGTAGCTTGAACCTATTCGCTGGAACGTTGAAGGCAATGTAATTACACAGCAAGCAAGACACGAGTAGGCAACATTCTTTATGTTTCACGTGCACGGGAGAGAACTGGACAGGCGCCGTTCCTTCGCTTGACCCCAGTTGCTCTCGTCCGCTCTCCCGTAACACTGCTCTTTTATTGTGGTTACATGAATATGCATAGGGTTCATTAACATATGACCTCTTTACATAGGTATACATGTGAACAAAGAATACCTTGTGTGTGTGTGTGTGTGTGTGTGTGTGTGTGTGTGTGTGTGTGTGTATGTGTGTATCTGTCTGTGGGGGTCAAACTGTGACCCCAGGAAGACTCCCCAGAGCCGTCCATCTAAACCATTGACTGTAGAAAACATGGACGACGCCACAGCTCCCCAAAAATGAAGTCAAAACGTCTCTATCGCCCCCTGGTGTCTGGCTGCAGTATAGGTCATAAACCCCGCCTCCTCCATGTTAGCGGATGGGACTGGGGTCAGACTAAAATAAATTAATTCTCCTCAGGTAATTTTTTTCCAAAGATTCTTTCTTTTGTTATCAGTAGTTCTCATCATGCTGATTGATGTCCAAGGGGTCTCCTTTCCCATAAGTTTGATTCTAATTCCTACCGCGGCGATGTTAAATTGGGGTGAAACGTCATCATAGCAGCTTTGACTGGCAGCTGCAGTCACGGAGAAACTTGCGTATCTCTGTTCGGGAATAGCAGATAGAGCATAGACTCTGAGAGGAGGGCCAGCGTTTACGCTACGAAAACACGACCGAGTGTTTTAACCTGACAGCCTGAGGTGTTCTTCAGTAAACTGGACTACCCGACAGAAGGACCCGAGGCCCGGCTGCACTTTTTCGGTAAGTTAATCGTGTTTGTAAGCTAATCCGTAACTACCGTCCTTAGCTATGTCCTGAGACCTAGCTAGCTAAAATGAGCACTCGGCTGTCAGGGTTCGTTTAGCTAATCTGTGCAGGTGAATGAATTTACTAAAGACATCAAGAGAAACGTTCCGGGCTAATCAGTCACTAATTACTGTACTTTTATTACAAGTATTATACTGTAAAAGCAACAGGCTGCACCCTGCTGCAGCTCCTGTGCAGAACTGAATATTAAATATGTGCAAACAACAGCATGTTTTCAGTTTCTTGCCACATCTGTAAAGACAGTAACATCTTTTTTAAAAGCTTGTACTTCAGTAACTCCTCATTAATCAGGAACTATGGATTAAAGTACTGTAGTGTACTGTAATACTGAAAAAAATGTAAGAGAAGAACTTCAGATCCTGGGTGTGTGAGGACAGAAGAATCGGCTTTATTTCAATTTTGAGGGATAAAATTTATATTTGAGTTTGATGGTTCTGTTCTCTTTTTGATTACAGGAGCTGCCCTCAGATTCAGACCTCAGCACCACCCAGTGACCGCAGACAGATCATCCAACATGTTAACTGCAAAATGAACTGATGAAAACAGTACAAAGGTTAAAGTACCACACGTGCTGTAGTGAAAGCTGCAGCTTTATTCATAAAGTTAAAGACAAAAAAACAAAAGGATTAATCACTCATGTAACTGTGTCACTATATATCAGCATTAACAGGACCTCAGTTTGTATCTCAGACCTGCACAGCTTCCGTTTTAAACACTTGATGTACTCAGCTGCATGAAGAGCATATGAGATTTTCTCTGGCACAATTAAATAAAACCTGATGAAGATCAAACGTCATGTATGTTGAACTACAAACTTGTCATCTGGAATTCTTTCACAGTTTTTTGCAGATAATGTGTTATCTGGTGACTCTTGGTGGCGCTGTCACTTGGTGTTCGCTCGCTTTGTGGTAGAGTATCACTTCCTGTTCCTGCTCAAACACAGTGGTGTTTCTGAGTAGCTTTTCTGCTTAGCAATTTAATTTAAATCTTTTGATACATCCCTTCTTCATAGTATAATCTTAACGTGCTTCATCTGAATCACCCTTTCTGTGTACTCACTACCTAATTTATAGCCAAAGTATTCACTCACTGTCTCTTTACTGTTTCGCTAGCTTAGCTTAGCTCGTAGCTGACTCGTTAGCACCATGGCTACTTCACCTGTCCCTCCTGCACTTTCCTGCTCATTGTGTCAGATGTTTAGTTACTCCTCGGCCTCCTTTAGCAGTAATGATACCTGTAACAAATGTAGCATATTTGCAGCTCTGGAGGCCAGGATTACTGAATTGGAGACTCGGCCGCACCCTTCATTCACCCGTAGCTAGCCAGGCCCCTGTAGCTGGTGCAGCCGAAGATAGCGTAGGCCCGCTAGCTGTTCCCCGGCAGACCCCAAGCAGCTGGGGAAAGAGGCGGCTGGGTGACGGTGAGGAGGAAGCATAGTCTTAAACTGAAGCCCCAGGTACACCACCAACCTGTTCATGTGTCTAACCGCTTTTCCCCACTCGGTGACACACACCCTTGGGGTCAAACTCTGGTAATTGGTGATTCTGTTCTCAGACATGTGAAGCTAGAGACACCGGCAACCATAGTCAATTGTCTTCCAGGGGCCAGAGCAGGCGACATTGAAGGAAATTTAAAACTGCTGGCTAAGGGTAAACGTAAATACAGTAAGATCATAATTCACGTCGGCAGTAATGACACCCGTTACGCCAATCGGAGGTCACTAAAATCAATATTGAATCGGTGTGTAACTTTGCCAAAACAATGTCGGACTCTGTAGTTTTCTCTGGTCCCCTCCCAATCAGACCAGGAGTGACATGTTTAGCCGCATGTTCTCCTTAAATTGCTGGCTGTCTGAGTGGTGTCCCAGAAACGATGTGGGCTTCATAGATAATTGGCAAACCTTCTGGAGGAAACCTGGTCTTGTTAGGAGAGACGGCATCCATCCCACTTTGGATGGAGCAGCTCTCATTTCTAGAAATATGGACCAATTTATTAAACCCCCAAAATATGACTATCCAGAGTTGGGACCAGGAAGCAGAGTTGCAGTCTTACGCCTCTCTGCAGCTTCTCTCCTCCTGCTACCCCCAAAACCCATCTCCATTGAGACTGTGTCAGCTCCCAAAAGACAAAAAAAAACAAACTAAAACCAGCAATAAACAACTTAAACATAAAAATCACAAAGAAAGAACAATACAGTATCCACATTTGAACCAAAGAGTAAAACAGTGAAATGTGGATTATTAAATATTAGGTCTCTCTCCTCCAAGTCTCTGTTAGTACATGACTTAATAATTGATCAACAAATCGATTTACTCTGCCTTACAGAAACCTGGTTGCAGCAGGATGAGTATGTTAGTTTAAATGAATCAACACCCCGAGTCATTCTAACTACCAGAAATCTCAAGCACAGGCCGAGGGGCGGTGTGGCAGCAATTTTTCACACCAGTCTATTAATTAACGAAAGACCAAGACAGACTTTTAATTCATTTGAAAGCCTGATGCTTAGCCTCGTCCACCCCAGCTGTAAAACTCAGAAACCAGTCTTACTTGTTATCATCTATCGTCCACCTGGGCCTTACACAGAGTTTCTCTCTGATTTCTCAGACTTTTTATCTGATTTAGTGCTCAGCTCAGATAAAATAATTATTGTGGGTGATTTTAACATCCATGTAGATGCTAAAATGACAGCCTCAACATCGCATTTAATCTGTTATTAGACTCAATTGGCTTCTCTCAAAATGTAAAAGAACCCACCCACCACTTTAATCACACTCTAGATCTTGTTTTAACATATGGCATAGAAACTGGACATTTAACAGTGTTTCCTGAAAACCCTCTGCTGTCTGATCATTTCCTGATAACATTTACATTTGCAATAATTGATTACACAGCAGTGGAGAGTAGACTTTATCACAGTAGATGTCTTTCTGAAAGTGCTGTAACTAAGTTTAAGAATATAATCCACCCACTGTTATCATCTTCAATGCCCTGTACCAACATAGAGCAGAGCAGCTATCTGAATGCTACTCCAACAGAGGTCGATTATCTTGTTAATAATTTTACCTCCCTCTACGCACGACTCTGGATACTGTAGCTCCTGTGAAAACTAAAGCCTCAAATCCAAGTACCTGACTCCGTGGTATAATTCTCAAACACGTAGCCTAAAGCAGATAACTCGTAAGCTGGAGAGGAAATGGCGTGTCACAAATTTAGAGGATCATCATTTAGCCTGGAGAAATAGTTTGCTGCTTTATAAGAAAGCCCTCCGCAAAGCCAGAACATCTTACTATTCATCACTGATTGAAGAAAATAAGAACAACCCCAGGTTTCTCTTCAGCACTGTAGCCAGGCTGACAAAAGTCAGAGCTCTACTGAGCCAACAATCCCTTTAACGTTAACTAGTAATGACTTCATGAACTTCTTCACAAATAAAATTTTTATCATTAGAGAAAAATTACCAATAATCATCCCACAGATGTAATATTATCTACAGCTACTTTTAGTACTATCGGTGTTAAGTTAGACTCTTTTTCTCCAATTGATCTTTCTGAGTTAACTTCAATAATTACTTCCTCCAAACCATCAACGTGTCTTTTAGACCCCATTCCTACAAAACTGCTCAAAGAAGTCCTGCCATTAATTAATTCTTCGATCTTAAATATGATCAACCTCTCTCTAATAATCGGCTATGTACCACAGGCCTTCAAGGTGGCTGTAGTTAAACCTTTACTTAAAAAGCCATCTCTAGACCCAGCTGTCTTAGCTAATTATAGGCCAATCTCCAACCTTCCTTTCATATCAAAAATCCTTGAAAGAGTAGTTGTCAAACAGCTAACAGATCATCTGCAGAGGAATGGCTTATTTGAAGAGTTTCAGTCAGGTTTCAGAGCTCATCACAGCACAGAAACAGCTTTAGTGAAGGTTACAAATGATCTTCTTATGGCCTCTGACAGTGGACTCATCTCTGTGCTTGTCCTGCTAGACCTCAGTGCTGCGTTTGATACTGTTGACCATAATATCCTATTAGAGCGATTAGAACATGCTGTAGGTATTACAGGTACTGCACTGCAGTGGTTTGTATCATATCTATCTAATAGACTCCAATTTGTTCAAGTAAATGGAGAGTCCTCTTCACACACTAAGGTTAAATATGGTGTTCCACAGGGTTCAGTGCTAGGACCAATTCTATTTACATTATACATGCTTCCCTTAGGCAGCATCATTAGAAGACATAGCATAAATTTTCACTGCTATGCAGATGACACGCAGCTCTATCTATCCATGAAGCCAGGTAACACACACCAATTAGTGAAACTGCAGGAATGTCTTAAAGACATAAAGACCTGGATGGCCGCTAACTTTCTGCTTCTTAATTCAGATAAAACTGAGGTTATTGTACTCGGCCCTGAAAATCTTAGAACTATGGTATCTAAGCAGATTCTTACTCTGGATGGCATTACCTCGGCCTCCAGTAACACTGTGAGGAACCTTTGAGTCATTTTTGACCAGGACATGTCCTTCAATGCACATATTAAACAAATATGTAAGACTGCTTTCTTCCATTTGCGCAACATCTCTAAAATTAGAAATATCCTGTCTCAGAGTGACGCTGAAAACTAGTTCATGCATTTATTACTTCCAGGCTGGACTACTGTAATTCTTTATTATCAGGATGTCCTAAAACTCACTGAAAAGCCTTCAGCTGATCCAAAATGCTGCAGCAAGGGTACTGACAGGGACTAGAAAGAGAGAGCATATTTCTCCTGTTTTGGCTTCCTTCATTGGCTTCCTGTTAAATCCAGAATTGAATTCAAAATCCTGCTCCTCACATACAAAGTCTTAAATAATCAGGCCCCATCTTATCTTAATGACCTTGTAGTACCATATCACCCCATTAGAGCACTTCGCTCTTGCACTGCAGGCCTACTTGTTGTTCCTAGAGTATTTAAAAGTAGAATGGGAGGCAGAGCCTTCAGTTTTCAGGCCCTCTTCTGTGGAACCAGCTTCCAGTTTGGATTCGGGAGACAGACACTATCTCTACTTTCAAGATTAGGCTTAAAACTTTCCTTTTCGCTAAAGCATATAGTTAGGGCTGGACCAGGTGACCCTGAATCCTCCCTTAGTTATGCTGCAATAGACGAGGCTGCCGGGATTCCCATGATGCATTGAGTTTTTCCTTCCACTCACCTTTCTCACTCACTATGTGTTAATAGACCTCTCTGCATCGAATCATATCTGTTATTAATCTCTGTCTCTCTTCCACAGCATGTCTTTATCCTGTTTTCCTTCTTCACCCCAACCGGTCGCAGCAGATGGCCGCCTCCCTGAGCCTGGTTCTGCCGGAGGTTTCTTCCTGTTAAAGGGAGTTTTTCCTTCCCACTGTCGCCAAAGTGCTTGCTCATAGGGGGTCATATGATTGTTGGGCTTTTCTCTGTATTTATTATTGTGCTATCTACTGTACAATATAAAGCGCCTTGAGGCGACTTTTGTTGTGATTTGGCGCTATATAAATAAAATTGAATTGAATTGAATTGAATTTACCATAAAGTGATTCAGAGTTATTCATACCAGAGTAACCAGAGAGGATCATATATTTTTAAATATATAACATTCTACAGGACTGAACATAATATCTTTATGTAAAAGTCTGGAGCCTCTGGGGAGTATCCGAGTATTTATAACATTACACAAACCAAAGGTCTCCATCACAGTGTTCATGAAATGCTGGGTTTATCCATCTCCAGGATCGGGCCTACGGAGGAGTGCTGAAGATTTCCCTGTGAGGGAGCTGCTGGTGAAGATCATGAGTCCTGCTTGATCAATGCGATGAGCTTCAGTCTTCCTGGTGTTTCTTAAATGAAGCCTCTTTCAGTAGGTCAACAGCACCTTTGGCACAGGACAGCTGTGATGAAAGAAAAGGAAGAAGTTTCTCCAAACCTCTGGACCCAGGAAACCCAGCTTGGTCCTGATGGTCTCCCTCACTAGTTTCTCTCCAGGGTGAAAGTAGCTGTTGATATAATATGGACTCTATTATTAAATGAAAAAAACAAATTAGACTGCACTACTGAAACGTTCTGCTGATGTTTTTAAAGTCTCCATGTTACCAGGCTGTAGAGGGCTCTGAAGATTTAAACCGTTTTAGATCCATTACACTCACAGTCTTATGTTAAAATCTCAAAGGACAGCATTATATTTTTGATATTAACAGTAACTCTGGGCTTCTGTAGCGTGTGCAGATGATCTCATCGCTGTCTAAAAATGGATAACAAACATAAGAAGTGCTGAATCCTTTAGTAACACAGACTATTAGAGTATTAGGTGTGTAGCATCGCTAACTAGCTAACAACAAGCTTCCAACACAGTGCGTATGCTAGCAGCTAATCTAGCAAACGAATTAACAACAAAGTGATTTTAGAACTATAAGATGATAAGCTGTGCGTCTTTTTTTATAACAGTGACATGGTTGTATTTACCTTAATTAAAGAGTCGTCAGTCGCGGTAAACCAGCAAAAAAAACTCGAGCAGCCGGGCTACGTAAAAAGTGTAGGGGGGCGTATTTGCGGTCATGTCCAGCGGGTGTGTGGGCGGGAGCGTTACACAGTCGCTCCACCTCAAGTCACTACTGCGCAGACTCTGGCTCCAAATTTGCAAGATGGCAGCCTCCACAAGCGGGATATTTTGGCTTCATTTTTGCACAATGGTAGGAGGCGGAGTCGCGTCGTCCATGTTTTCTACAGTCAATGATCTAAACAAAATGCACTTAGCCTAAAACAGATATAGATACGTTTATCCTACCATAAAACAATAAGACAAGGTACGACCTCTCCCATGCTCCTAAAATGTGGGTGTGAAAGTCAGAGAGCTCTGGAATGCACACAAAGCTTGCAGACTATTAAGGATCAAACCTCCTATCACTACACAATCAATTATATACTTCTAAGCATATATGAGTAAATATTTCTAAGCATAAATGGCAATAAACAATACAAATCTAACAAGCTGGAATTCCCATCACTACTTTTTTGATGTTGTAAAAGAAGTGCTTTGTGGTCAAATGTTTGTGTTCTTACCAAATTAACAACATTAATCAATTATCATTAATGACTTTAAACCAGATTGAGGTTCATGGCTCTCCTCCCAGTCACCTTCACTAATCTCTGTCTCTGAAAATGACAGTCATTCTTAACCCTCTGGGTTTGTTCAAAATCACTACCCTTTCAGCTTGTTCGTGGCCAAAAGTGGCCACCAACAGATTAGGTCTGTAATTTTTATTATTTTTATGTTTTTTTGCCATTTTTTCTGAATAAAGCTTTTAACTAACTTCAGTTCTTTTCATACATATTAAATAGTTATTACTTTTTTACCAGTTTGTTTGTCCACTGCACTAGCTGGAAGACAACCTCAAATCTCACAATTTTATATATTTGCATTGCTACTGGAATTTCTTGTATTATTAATAGTAGAGTGTAATTGGGACATGTAATTGATTCACATCAACATTGATTATAATGCATTGTTATTTTTGTGCAGGGAGAGCAAAAACATAAAAACTCCCTCTCAGCTTGTTCGTGGCCAAAAATGGCCACCCCTTGTTTACGTTTACAAAATGCTATAAAATTAATATATATTAAAAAAAAATTCCACTTTCATTGACTTAAATTTTTAAATTGGCATCAGTGCTGTTCATGAAAATCAAAATTTCATTCAAATTCAGAATTTTAACCCTTTACATACCAGTTAGATCACATAATCCTAGGAACTCATAAATGGAAAAAAATCATAAAACCCCAATTTTTTTCCAAATAATACATGCCATCTGATTTATTTTCTAACCATGATAGAAGTTAGATGTATAGCAATAATTAACAGTATCAATGAGTTTTATGCATCTTTGGTTTTTTGTGCAGTGAAAGAAAAACAAAAAAACTCCCTCTCAGCTTGTTCGTGGCCAAAAATGGCCACCCCCGTTTACATTTACAAAATGCTATAAAATTAATATATATTAAGAAAAAATTCCACTTTCATTGACTTGATTTTTTAGATTAGCATCAGTGCTGTTAATGAAAATCAAAATTTCATTTAAATTCAGAATTTTAACCCTTTACCAGTTAGATCACATAATTTTAATGATTTACAAATGGATAAAAGCATAAAATCCCCATTTTTTTTCTAAATAATGCATACAAACTGATTTATTTCCTAACCATGATGGAGGTTAGATGCATAGCAATAATTAAAAGTATCAACGATTATATATGCATCATTGTTTTTTTGTGCAGTGACAAAAAAACAAAAAAACTCCCTCTCAGCTTGTTCATGGCCAAAAATGGCCACCCCCTGTTTATGTTTACAAATTGCTATAAAATTAATATATATTAAAACATTTTTCTGCTTTCATTGACTTGATTTTTTAAATTAGCACCGGTCCTAGTCATGAAAACCAAAATATAATTCAAATTCAGAAATTATACCCTTTGAATACCAGTCAGATTATGTATTATTACTACGCTTTTGGGGGGAAATAGCAATAAAGTTCACATTTTTTAGCATATGAATGATGAAACCTAATATTTTTTTTGTCATCATTGCAGGTCAGTACCAGTACCAGTAACAATGATTTATTTTTACTTTATTTTATTTTTTTGGGGGGGGGGGTGAATGGCCAAAAAGAAAATCACACATGGTGTGTTAGTGGCCAGAAAGGCAATTTAATGACCAAATAACCACTGAAATGACCACTAAAATGATCAAAATTTATATTCCAGTGTGTGTGCTTCTGTGTGCATCCTCATTAGCAGCAAGATGTGCTAACCACAGTAGAGTGTTTTTTGTAGGCACACTTTCTACACTTGGTGCAAGGGGCTGCTGTTTCAATCATGGAGGTGCACCTACTATCCTCGGAAACTTCTTCTCATTTTGTTGGTGGGGTGTGGGTCATACTCTGGTTCAGACTAGTGTATCTTGAGATCAATGGCAGAAGTGGCTGAGAATCAGGGACAAGAGTGTCTTGCAGTTGTTGAGGTCACCAGCATGTGCCCCAGCTCTCCCAGGATCACTCTTCATTTGTAGGTTGTAGAGGACTCCCCCACTTCAGTGAAGTTGTTTCCAAAGACATCATATCCCAAGACATCCAGGAGATTGGAGAAAAGAGCCAGCATCCATCAGTTAGTTTTCCTTCAACAACTCGAGGTACCAACATCCTGTCTAAGTTATCCAAGCTGTATTTGTGCCTATTGTAGTCCAGGATTGCTTCTTGCTTCCAGGCATCCTCTATTCCCCATCACTGACTGCTGGTCCCTGTGTCTTGCTGTCAAAAGAAGCACATTCCTCTGTTGCTTTGGCATGTGGGATATCGCCGTGGTAGTTTTGGTGAAGCCAAAGACAGACAACAAAATCTTCCTCTGTTGCAACTGGAGGAGCTCGGGAGGAAGCTCTGGGTTCTTTCCCCTGTGCCAGTTTTCATCTGAGGAGTTCCTCTGCCAAGGTGACCGGAGTAAAGACGTTGTCCTTGGAGCTCCTCTGTCAGTTGGAGTCTGAACTAGGGATGGGTATCGTTTAGGTTTTATCCGATACCGGTGCCAAACCGGTACTTTTGAAACGGTGCCGGTGCTTAAAGAATGGAGAACACAAAATTGGTCCAAAAACCTCTCATGTTCAGCTGTTTTTTATGTAAAAAGATAACAATGTTAGCCTTTTCTGCAGCTATAGGGCATATATGGTCTCACTCTTGGCTGGAAGCAGTGCTTAAACAATGGAAAAAACACAAACTTTGTCCAAAAACCTCTCATGTTTAACTGTTTTCCACTTTTTCTTTTGTCATTTTAGCCTTTTTGGCCAGGGTGAAGGGAGTATCTGCCATCAAACAAGAAGACAGCCGTATGTAACTATGACGGTGTTTGCTAGTTCACCTTACATGCATTAATGTAATAATGTGGTTAGCCTACTCAACGTTACTTACACACGAACAACATGAAGCTACTCACGCAGAGGAGAACGGCTGCTGCTGCCATCATCATCTGTCATCATTTCCGCTACACTGGCAGGGCTAGGGGCCAGGACTCTCCTCTTCAGGTTTTTGGGGAATGTTGATAACTCCGGGTCCGATAACAGGCACCACACCCGCAGTAGATGTGTACGGTGTGAGGTCTCGCAGCAAGCTATCAAACACGGCGCATTTCTCGGCTTTAAAAAAAAACGCTATGCGTTGCCAGGTGTTTCATCAGATTCCTTTGACAGTATCACAGCACTTGTTGCAGGCTGCTGAGTTTGCATCTTTTGCTGTGAAGTACAGCCAGACTTTTGATTGCTTCGCCTTGGGCATTTTTAATCTGTAGCTCTGCTCTAAAAGAACGTACGTACCTGGCCCCGCCTACTATCCTCGGAAACGTAAAATGATTGGCTAGAATTGGCTCAGGAAAAAAAAAAGCACCAAAATAAAGCACCAAAATAAAGCACCAAAATAAAGCACCGAAATGTGCGCTGCTTTTCGGTCTGGTTACTACCGTTTATATCAGAACCGGTGCCACACCAGTACCCATCCTGGGTAATCGGAAGGTTGCCGGTTCGAGCCCCAGCTTGGACAATCTCGGTCGTTGTGTCCTTGGGCAAGACACTTCACCCGTTGCCTACTGGTGGTGGTCAGAGGGCCCGGTGGCGCCAGTGTCCGGCAGCCTCGCCTCTGTCAGTGCGCCCCAGGGTGGCTGTGGCTACAACGTAGCTTGCCATCACCAGTGTGTAAATGTGTGTGTGAATGGGTGGATGACTGGATGTGTAAAGCGCTTTGGGGTCCTTAGGGACTATTAAAGCGCTATATAAATACAGGCCATTTACCATCCCTAGTCTGAACCCCATGCCATTTTTTACTTCCTGAGAACTTCCAGTGTTGTCATCCAACATGCTATGTATTGCTTTATTCTGGTGTAGGCTCACATCTCCACTTCATCTATAATCCTCCAATCCTCACACCTTCGCCTCCCGTACAGGTTTGTAAAGGTGCACAACAGCTAAAAGATCTCCTTTGTTATAAAAAAGTCAAAAGTAGATCTCAGGCTGCTAATGCAGGGAACTGCATACAGGGTGAGCCGTGGTTTGATACCACTGGGCACTGGATTGTAGAGCAGTCTCTCTTCAGTAGTGGGACCCACATGGTCTTCCTTTCATGAGGGATCCACTCAGTCACTGGCTCCTTGGTCTCAGAAAATGCTCCTATGTTCTTTTCCATCAACTGCTCAGCCTCCACCTCCATGCCCCCCAACCCCAATCCTCCCCCAAAGAAGAGGATTCAGGCACTGTCTAGTACTCATCATCAGTGGTGATGCAGTCAGCCTCTTTGGAGATTGTCCCCTCATCTTCTGGAGAGGAAGTTTCTTCATCTTGGGCAGATGTCTTTTCTTCAAGGGCAGAGGACTGCTTGCTGTCCTTGCTCTGACCAGATCATATAGACAGTGCTTGAAGCAGTGATGACCTTCTTGCCATATTGCCAGAATAAATGATCTGGAAGTTGTTAGGCTTACTTACAGCAGTAGCAATATCTGCACCTGCATAAACTCCAGGACAAATTTACAAACAGTGTTTGTTGTTGTTTGCGCTGCAGCTGCAGCTGCAGGTTTGAACCATTGACTGTAGAAATCATGGACGACGCGACTCCGCCTCCTACCATTGTGCAAAAATGAAGCCAAAATACCCCGCTTGTGGAGGCTGCCATCTTGCATTTTTGGAGCCAGAATCTGCGCAGTAGTGACTTGAAGTGGAGCGACTGTGTAACGCTCCCGCCCACACACCCGCTGGACGTGACCGCAAACACGCCCCTCTACACTTTTTACGTAGCCCGGCTGCTCAAGTTTTTTTGCTGGTTTACCGCGGCTGACGACTCCTTTAATTAAGGTAAATACAACCATGTCACTGTTATAAAAAAAGACACACAGCTTATCATCTTATAGTTCTAAAATCACTCTGTTGTTAATTCGTTAGTTAGATTAGCCGCTAGCATACGCACTGTGTTGGAGGCTTGTTGCTAGCTAGTTAGCGATGCTACACACCTAATACTCTTAATAGTCTGTGGATTCAGCACTTCTTATGTTTGTTATCCATTTTTAGACAGCGATGAGATAAGCTGCACACTCAACACAGGCCCAGAGTTACTGTTAATATCAAAAATATAATGCCACCCTTTGAGATTTTAACATAAGACTGTGAGTGTAATGGATCTAAAACGGTTTAAATCTTCAGAGCCCTCTACAGCCTGGTAACATGGAAACTTTAAAAACATCAGCAGAATGTTTCACTAGTGTAGTCTAATTTGGTCTTTTCATTTAATAATAGAGTCCATATTATATCAACAGCTACATTCACCCTGGGGAGAAACTAGTGAGGGAGACCATCAGGACCAAGCTGGGTTTCCTGGGTCCAGAGGTTTGGAGAAACTTCTTCCCTTTCTTCATCACAGCTGTCCTGTGCCAGAAATTCTGTTGACCCACTGAGAGAGGCATCATTTAAGAAACACCAGGAAAACTGAAGCCCATCGCATTGATCAAGCAGGATTCATGATCTTCACCAGCAGCTCCCTCACAGGGAAATCTTCAGCACTCCTCTGTAGGCCCGCCCCAGGAGATGGATAAACCCAGCATTTCATGAACACTGTGATGGAGACCTTTGGTTTGTGTAATGTTATAAATACTCGGATACTCTCCAGAGGCTCTGGACTTTTACATAAAGATATTATATTCAGTCCTGTGGAAAGTTATATATTTAAAAATATATGATCCTCTCTAGTTACTCTGGTATGAACAACTCTGAATCACTTTATGGTAAATAACACACTATGTGCAAAAAACTGTGAAAGAATTCCAGATGACAAGTTTGTAGTTCAACATACAAGTGACGACCTTTGACCTTCATCAGGTTTTATTTAATTGTGAGAAAATCTCATATGCTCTTCATGCAGCTGAGTACATCAAGTGTTTAAAACGGAAGCTGTGCAGGTCTGAGTTCAGCAGCTTTGTGAAACACCAAACCTGAGGTCCTGTTAATGCTGATATATAGTGACACAGTTACAGGGGTGATTAATCCTTTTGTTTTTTGTCTTTAACTTTATCAATAAAGCTGCAGCTTTCACTACAGCATGTGTGGTAAATGGTAAATGGTAAATGGCCTGTATTTGTATAGCGCTTTACTAGTCCCTAAGGACCCCAAAGCGCTTTACATATCCAGTCATTCACCCATTCACGCACACATTCACACACTGGTGATGGCAAGCTACGTTGTAGCCACAGCCACCCTGGGGCGCACTGACAGAGGCTGGCACTTTAACCTTTGCACTGTTTTCATCAGTTCATTTTGCAGTTAACATGTGAACATGTTGGATGATCTGTCTGCCGTCACTGGGTGGTGCTGAAGTCTGAATCTGAGGGCAGCTCCTGTAATCACAAAGACAACAGAATCATCAAACTCAGATATAAATTTTATCCCTCAAAATTGAAATAAAGCTGATTCTTCTGTCCTCACACACCCAGGATCTGAAGTTCTTCTCTTACATTTTTTTCAGTATTACAGTACACTACAGTACTTTAATCCATAGTTCCTGATTAATGAGGAGTTACTGAAGTACAAGCTTTTAAAAAAGATGTTACTGTCTTTACAGATGTCGCAAGAAACTGAAAACATGCTGTTGTTTGCACATATTTAATATTCAGCTCTGCACAGGAGCTGCAGCAGGGTGCAGCCTGTTGCTTTTACAGTATAATACTTGTAATAAAAGTACAGTGACAGTAATTAGTGACTGAGTAGCCCGGGGTGTTTCTCTTGATTTCTTTAGTAAATTCATTCACCTGCACAGATTAGCTAAACGAACCCCGACAGCCGAGTGCTCATTTTAGCTAGCTAGGTCTCAGGACCCAAGGACTGTAGTTACGGATTAGCTTACAAACACTTTTAACTTACCGAAAAAGTGCAGCGGGGCCTCGGGTCCTTCTGTCGGGTAGTCCAGTTTACTAAAGAACACCTCAGGCTGTCAGGTTAAAACAGGCGGTCGTGCTTTCGTAACGTCGTAAACGCTGGCCCTCCTCTCAGAGTCTATGCTCTATCTGCTATTCCCGAACAGAGATACGCAAGTTTCTCCGTGACTGCAGCTGCCAGTCAAAGCTGCTATGATGACGTTTCACCCCAATTTAGCATCGCCGCGGTAGGAATTAGAATCAAACTTATGGGAAAGGAGACCCCTTGGACATCAATCAGCATGATGAGAACTATTGATAACAAAAGAAAGAATCTTTGGAAAAAAATTACCTGAGGAGAATTAATTTATTTTAGTCTGACCCCAGTCAAAAAAAATGAAATAATGTTAATAAAATAATTGGTGTAGTTTGCAAGGCCAAGAGCAGTCAAAGAATGTATTATAAAAGCTGTAACAATCAGTTTCTTTGAAAAGTCTCATTTATATGCACGTTTTGGAGACAATGCATTGCGTGTCTAAACCAATGACTGTAGAAAACATGGACGACGCGACAGCTCCCCAAAAATGAAGCCAAAACGTCTCTATCGCCCCCTGGTGTCTGGCTGCAGTATAGGTCATAAACCCCGCCTCCTCCATGTTTGCGGATGGGACTGGGGTCAGACTAAAATAAATTTATTCTCCTCAGATAATTTTTTTCCAAAGATTCTTTCTTTTGTTTTCAATAGTTCTCATCACGCTGATTGATGTCCAAGGGGTCTCCTTTCCCATAAGTTTGATTCTAATTCCTACCGCGGTGATGTTAAATTGGGGTGAAACGTCATCATAACGGCTTTGACTGGCAGCTGCAGTCACGGAGAAACTTGCGTATCTGTGTTCGGGAATAGCAGATAGAGCGTAGGCTCTGAGAGGAGGGCGTTTACTTTACGAAAACACGACGGACTGTTTTAACCTGACAGCCTGAGGTGCTCTTCAGTAAACTGGACTACCCGACAGAAGGACCCGAGGCCCCGCTGCACTTTTTCGGTAAGTTAAAGGTGTTTGTAAACTAATCCGTAACTACAGTCCTTAGCTAGGTCCTGAGACCTAGCTAGCTAAAATGAGCACTCGGCTGTCAGGGTTCGTTTAGCTAATCTGTGTATGTGAATGAATTTACCCTGACTAAAGAAATCAAGAGAAACACCCCGGGCTACTCAGTCACTAATTACTGTTACTGTACTTTAATTACAAGTAAAAGCAACAGGCTGCACTCTGCTTCAGCTCCTGTGCAGAGCTGAATGTTAAATATGTGCAAACAACAGCATGTTTTCAGTCTCTTGCCACATCTGTAAAGACAGTAACATTTTTTTTTCAAAGCTTGTACTTCAGTAACTCCTCATTAATCAGTAACTATGGATTAAAGTACTGTAGTGTACTGTAATACTGAAAAAAATGTAAGAGAAGAACTTCAGATCCTGAATGTGTGAGGATAGAGAAGAATCAGCTTTATTTCAATTTTGAGGGATAAAATTTATATTTGAGTTTGATGGTTCTGTTCTCTTTGTGATTACAGGAGCTGCCCTCAGATTCAGACCTCAGCACCACCCAATGACAGCAGACAGATCATCCAACATGTTTACATGTTAACTGCAAAATGAACTGATGAAAACAGTACAAAGGTTAAAGTACCACATGTGCTGTAGTGAAAGCTGCAGCTGTTTTATTGATAAAGTTAAAGACAAAAAATCAAAAGGATTAATCACCCATGTAACTGTGTGTGTGTGTGTGTGTGTGTGTGTGTGTGTGTGTAACTGTACATCAGCATTAACAGGACCTCAGTTTGGTGTTTCAGAAAGCTGCTGAACTCAGACCTGCACAGTTTCCGTTTTAAACACTTGATGTACTCAGCTGCATGAAGAGCACATAAGATTTTCTCTAACACAATTAAATAAAACCTGATGAAGGTCAAAGGTCGTCACTTGTATGTTGAACTACAAACTTGTCATCTGGAATTCTTTCAGTTTTTTGCAGATAGTGTTATTTACCATAAAGTGATTCAGTTATTCATACCAGAGTGACCAGAGAGGATCGTATATTTTTAAATATATAACTTTCCACAGGACTGAATATAATATCTTTATGTAAAAGTCCGGAGCCTGTGAGGAGTATCCGAGTATTTATAACATTACACAAACCAAAGGTCTCCATCACAGTGTTCATGAAATGCTGGGTTTATCCCTCTTCTGGGGCGGGCCTACAGAGGAGTGCTGAAGATTTCCCTGTGAGGGAGCTGCTGGTGAAGATCGTGAGTCCTGCTTGATCAATGTGATGAGCTTCAGTGTTCCTGGTGTTTCTTAAATGATGCCTCTCTCAGTGGGTCAACAGAACTTCTGGCACAGGACAGCTGTGATGAAAGGAAGGAAAGAAGTTTCTCCAAACCTCTAGACCCAGGAAACCCAGCTTGGTCGTCATGGTCTCCCTCACTAGTTTCTCCCCAGGGTGAATGTAGCTGTTGATATAATATGGACTCTATTATTAAATGAAAAGACCAAATTAGACTACACTAGTGAAACGTTCTGCTGATGTTTTTAAAGTTTCCATGTTACCAGGATGTAGAGGGCTCTGAAGATTTAAACAGTTTTAGATCCATTACACTCACAGTCTTATGTTAAAATCTCAAAGGGCGGCATTTTATTTTTGATATTAATAGTAACTCTGGGTCTCTGTAGAGTGTGCAGATGATCTCGTCGCTGTCTAAAAATGGATAACAAAATCTAATTAGTGCTGAATCCTTCAATAATACAGACTATTAGAGTAACAGGTGTGTAGCGTCACTAACTAGCTAGCAACAAGCCTCCAACACAGTGCGTATGCTAGCAGCTAATCTATCAAACGAATTAACAACAGAGTGATTTTAGAACTATAAGATGATAAGCTGTGTGTCTTTTTTTATAACAGTGGCATGGTTGTATTTACCTTAATTAAACGAGTCGTCAGTCGAGGTAAACCAGGAAAAATCTCCAGCCGCCGGGCAACGTAAAAAGTGTAGAGGGGCGTGTTTGCGGTCACGTCCAGCGGGTGTGTGGGCGGGAGCGTTACACAGTCGCTCCACCTCAAGTCACTACTGCGCAGATTCTGGCTCCAAAAATGCAAGATGGCAGCCTCCACAAGCGGAGTATTTTGGCTTCATTTTTGCACAATGGTAGGAGGCGGAGTCGCGTCGTCCATGATTTCTACAGTCATTGGTCTAAACCGTCACCTCTCTCTCTATATATATCTATATATATAAAAAAGAAAACTTAGACGAGGAGGGTACTATCGTTGTCAGAAATAGCTGTCTGAGTGTGAGTTACTGCAACAGCAGAGGGCACCAATACTCCTTGGAAGCGTGTAGTCCGCCAAACCAACGAAGAAGAAGATAGCGCCACTTCTCACTCCAGACTGACTCAGCTCAGCAAGGGAGTTCCAGCAGCACCCTGCACTGAACCATCAACCTTCTAGTTCCTCTGTCACAGGCTTTGCGTTCAGTCCTGTTTAGTTTTCTGGAAAGTTCATGCTAATGCAGCAGGTTGAAGATTTTAGCTAGCTTTACTTTGAAACTAACACCTGTTTAATTTACCAGGAGCAGCTAAAGACAATGTTCCTTTTCGATTTCTGTGCTAAGTCAGTGAAGTCACAGGGGTTATGTATTTCATTGCGACCTGCTTCTGCCATCCTGACCATTGTAGAGGAAATTTAAAAAAAATACATGAGTTGGGTCAGTCATATATTCTAAATAAGCTCACTACACTTATAAAAACTGAAACAACATTATCTGATGAGGATATTGCCAAGTTTTGTGAGGCAGTCAACGGATCCAGGGTGTTTTCTGTATGTCATAAAGGGCCAGTGATTACAACATACTCCAGAACACAGTCCTTCATACACATGTTGAACTATGTGGAGCCCAAGAAATTTTTTTTAGGACAAAGTAAGAATAGAACAGATCGGGTTGCATACTATGTACCTCTAAGAGAGACTTTGAAATATTTGTTAGACTCTGATTTGTGGCAGAGATGTGTAACAGGTGAGCAATCAGCTGAGTCTTTATCAGATGTACTGTGTGACATTAGTGATGGTAAGATATTCAAAAGTAGTACTTTTTTTTTTTTTTTTTTTACCAAAATCCATTATGTTTCAAACTACTGCTATACCAAGATGCCTTTGAAGTTGTTAATCCTTAAGGTTATGGAAATAAATAGATAAAACTGTAGTTAAAGGAACCTTGTTTTGCATGCTGGAGATAATTTGGGCTCACATTGCACTGGTGGCCTCTGCTTTAGTCGTACACAACATTTCTGTAGATACTGTTTAATGACACAATCTGTTTTTCAGGGTGGTGATCCAAATCAGTGTGGAGCAGAATGCACCACAGAGATGTACAACTCTCCTGTTGAACATCTCAAGACTGAAGGTACACCAGATATAGGAGGAATAAAGTTTGAGTCAGTTTTCAACAGTTTAAAATATTTTCACATCTGTCAGCCAGGTTTGCCATTTTGTTTAGGACACAACATTTTTAGGGCATTTTGTCATATGATGTTGCGCTGTTTCTTAAATTTTTTTGTGAAAAAAAAGAATGGTTCACCTACTTCATTCTGAATCGGAGCATTAAACAGTTTAAATACTCTGACTCTGATACCTCTTCAAAGCCGTGTGAGGTCAGTCCTCAACAAACTCTCAGGACAGTTAATACAAAACTGGAACTTTTTAAGGCTGTTTCCTCTCATAATTGATGACGTGGTGGAGTGGAAGATGAAACAGATGATTTTTACCCCACTGCATCCAGACTACAAATGAATAGCGCATGTGCGAAGCCACTGCTGGCATGTGATGCGCAGCAACAGAAGAGAAGGCCCTTTGAGGCTCAGTAACAGCGACTTTATTAGAAAAGTACAGAAATTTGGCGCCAAAAAATATAATTTTTTTCCCAATGCATCACAATAACTTCATTTCAGTAACTTCAACAAATAAAGGAGGTTACATATAAGCTACTTTTTTTTATTGCTCAAAACTTGAACCTTGAACCTTGTCTGAACACAAACTGCACTTGTTGGTCCACTGTGATGTATGTGGCTGAAGAAAACAAATTGCTGTTATTTTTAGGTTGTACAGTCCTGATCAAAAGTTTTAGACCATTTGAAAAATGGCAAAAAAAAATATTTTGCATAGTTGGATCTTAACAAGGTTCCAAGTAGAGCTTCAACATGCAACAAGAAGAAATAGGAGTAAGGCAAAACATTTTGTGAGCATGTAATTTATTAAAAAGAAAGCTTAAACTGAAACAGGCTGTTTTACAGCTAATCAAAAGTTTATGTAACCAGTATGTAACAAAATATATAAATAATGGGCAAATCAGAAGACTTCAGGAACGACAGGAGCCCAGAGGATGGGTAACCACAATGAAAACACAACTGCAAATGATGAAGCAATGGGTTAACTGTATTTCAAAGTTATGCACTGTATTGCATTTGACAACTAGAAAGTGCATTTTCTGAAGAAACTGCAGTGTGAATGCTTGAATCTCAATGTATGCACTGAAATAAATTAATTGCTGAATTTTAAATTAAAAATGTTGAATGAGATGAAAAATACAGAAATTTGCACCTGAAAACAAAAGTGCTGAACTGCTAAAAGCTGATTGTTACACAGAAGAAGAAGTTGGGAAATAGCTGAAAATGTTTTAAATGTAAATTAGAAAAACCTAAGTAATGAGAAAAGAAAATTTAGAGTCAGAAAACATCTGAATGAATATTAAAAGTTCATATTTTTTGAATGACTGAATGACTAGAATGTGATCCCTCCACTTGGATCCACACAGTTTAAAAAGTTTAAATCTCTGAGGTTTGAAAGACACTGTGTTGTAAAGAGAAGAACGATGGCTTCGTTCTGAGGGTAAAATGATGGCTGTAGAGCAAACACTGTGGACACAGCAGCAGTTGAAAGAGAAGTGTTTAAGATGAATCTTGGCACAGTGAGAGACAGAGCTCATTAGGCAGGCAGGTGTGAGCCTGGTTGCTATAGTGACTGCACCCAATGGCTCAGTACACACGGACACAGACATGCACCTCACTTTTGCTGCTTAAAATGAACAGAAAAGTCAGCCCCAAACAAATCGTTCCCAAAAGAAAAGTACAAGTCGTATTGACAAAATTCTTTCACCGTGAGCGACAGCAATGTCCAGTCTACCGAATTCTCAGTTTTCATGCCTGTAGAGTTTAATATATGGACGTGGTGACAGTGGAAAGACAGCCTGTACTTCTGATTTTCAAACGAACCTTCTGAGCCATTTTAACATTAGAGTCTATGGAAGAGTTGGTGGGAGGAGGCTGTGCATTGGTGACATTTATGAAAGAACCATAACACCTAGGACAATAGTAAACACATTGGGTGAAAGAGGACAGCGGTGGCTACGTTTTGAGGGTAAAATGATGGCTGTAGAGCGAACATTGTGGACACAGCAGCAGTTTTAAAAAAGATTTTAAGATTAATTTTTTTGCTCCTCTCACTCTAGCAGCTGAGCTGTCTCACTCTAGCCCCAACATTCCGTCCCATACACACCCATTATAAACTCTGAAACGGCTGAAAAAACATCATGAAACTTAAACTGGAACTGAAGAAAAAGTATAATAGATATTGAAAAGATAAATACAAGTTGAATAGTTGAATGTTTTGTCTTCGTTTTAAAGTTTGAATGGTGGCTCTATGTCAACGTATATGGAAGTAATAAGAGTTTAAAAATGAGTAAGGTGAAGGAGATTTTGAAGGGTCTTCCCATTGAAATACATGGGAAATTTTTGTTGAAAAAAGTTGAATAATTTTAAAAATATAAATGTTATAAATGAGAAAAATAGAAGCAGTCATGTCCAAAAGAAGAGGAATCTAATGGTGTTTGAATGGTTTTTCTAAGTTGAGCGGTTTTGAAGGAATTAGATGCCAAAAAACGTACGGAATATATAATAATAATAACTAGAAAGTGCATTTTCTGAAGAAACTGCAGTGTGAATGCTTGAATCTGAATGTATGCACTGAAATGAATTAATTGCTGAATTTTAAGTTAAAAATAAAAATGTTGAATGAGCTGGAAAATACAGAGTTTTTAACCTGAAAACAAAAGTGCAGAACTTTTGAAAGCTGATGTTCACACAAAAGAAGTTGGAAAATAGCTGAAAAGTTTTTAAATTAAAATTTGGAAAACCTAAGAAATGAGAACAGAAAATTTAGAGTCAGAAAACATCTGAATGAATATTAAAAGTTCATATTCTTTGAATCACTGAATGACTAAAGTGTAATCCCTCCACTTGGATCCACACACTTTTAAAGGTTTACATCTCTGAGCTTTGAAAGACATGCTGTTGGAAAGAGAACAACGATGGCTTCGTTTTGAGGGTAAAATGATGGCTGTAGAGCAAACACTGTGGACACAGCAGCAGTTGAAAGAGAAGTGTTTAAGATGAATATTGGCAGAGTGAGAGAGAGCTCATTAGGCAGGCAGGTGTGAGCCTGGTTGCTATAGTGACTGCACCCACTGGCTCCATACACACGCGCACAGACATGCACCTCACTTTTGCTGCTTAAAATGAACAGAAAAGTCAGGTCGAAACAAATCGCTCCCAAATGAAAAGTACAGGTCCTATTGACAAAATTCTTTCACCGTGAGCGACAGCAATGTCCAGTCTACCTAATTCTCAGTTTTCATGCTTGTGGAGTTTATTATATGGACGTGGTGACAGTGGAAAGACAGCCTGTACTTCTGGTTTTCAAACGAACCTTCTGAGCCATTTTAACATTAGAGTCTATGGAGGAGTTGGAGGGGAGGCTGTGCATGGGTGACATTTATGAAAGAACCATAACACCTAGTACAATAGTAAACACATTGGATGAAAGAGGACAGCGATGGCTACGTTTTGAGGGTAAAATCATACCTGTAGACCAAACACCGTGGACACAGCAGCAGTTTTAAAAATATTTTAAGATTAATTTTTTGCTCCTCTCACTCTAGCAGTTGAGCTGTCTCACTCTAGCCCCAACATTCCGTCCCATACACACCCATTATAAACTCTGAAACGGCTGAAAAACATCATGAAACTTAAACTGGAACTGAAGAAAAGTATAATAGATATTGAAAAGATAAATACAAGTTGAATAGTTGAATGTCTTGTCTTCGTTTTAAAGTTTGAATGGTGGCTCTGCGTCAATGTATATGAAAGTAGATACAGTTTTAAGAGGACTAAGTTGAAGGAGAATTTGAAGGGTCTCCCCATTGAAATACATGGGAAATTTTTGTTGAAAAAAGTTGAATAATTTTAAAAATATAAATGTTATAAATGAGAAAAGTAGAAGCAGTCATGTCCAAAAGAAGAGGAATCTAACGGTGTTTGAATGGTTTTTCTAAGTTGAACGGTTTTGAAGGAGTTAGATGCCAAAAACGTACGGAATGTGGTATAGGTAATAAAAATAAAGATTAGAAGAACAATACTGTGAATGCTTTTACAAGCATTCACACTAATAACTAGAAAGTGCATTTTCTGAAGAAACTGCAGTGTGAATGCTTGAATCTGAATGTATGCACTGAAATGAATTAATTGCTGAATATTAAGCCAAAAATATTGAATGAGCTGGAAAATACAGAGTTTTTAACCTGAAAACAAAAGTGCAGAACTTTTGAAAGCTTATGTTCACACAGAAGAAGCTGGAAAATAGCTGAAAATGTTTTAAATGTAAATTAGAAAAACCTAAGTAATGAGAAAAGAAAATTAGAGTCAGAAAATATCTGAATGAATATTAAAAGTTCATATTCTTTGAATCACTGAATGACTAAAATGTGATCCCTCCACGTGGATCCACACAGTTTAAAAAATGTAAATCTCTGAGCTTTGAAAGACACTGTGTTGTAAAGAGCACAACGATGGCTTCGTTTTGAGGGTAAAATGATGGCTGTAGACCAAACACTGTGGACACAGCAGCAGTTGAAAGAGAAGTGTTTAAGATGATTCTTGGCACAGTGAGAGACAGAGCTCGTTAGGTAGACAGGTGTGAGCCTGGTTGCTATAGTGACTGCACCCATTGGCTCCATACACACGCACACAGACATGCACCTCACTTTTGCTGCTTAAAATGAACTGAAAAGTCAGGCCAAAACAAATCGTTCCCAAATGAAAAGTACAGGTCCTATTGACGAAATTCTTTCACCGTGAGCGACAGCAATGTCTAGTCTACCTAATTCTCAGTTTTCATGCCTGTGGAGTTTATTATATGGACGTGGTGACAGTGGAAAGACACCATGCTCTTCTGATTTTCAAACGAACCTTCTGAGCCATTTTAACATTAGAGTCTATAGAAGAGTTGGAGGGGGGAGGCTGTGCATTGGTGACATTTATGAAAGAACCATAACACCTAGGACAATAGTAAACACATTGGATGAAAGAGGACAGCGATGGCTACGTTTTGGGGGTAAAATCAGACCAGTAGAGCAAACGCTGCGGACACAGCAGCAGTTTTAAAAAATATTTTAAGATTAATTTTTTCGCTCCTCTCACTCTAGCAGTTGAAGCTCTCACTCTAACCTCCAACATTCCGTCCCATACACACCCATTATAAACTCTGAAACGGCTGAAAAAACATCATGAAACTTAAACTGGAACTGAAGAAAAAGTATAATAGATATTGAAAAGATAAATACAAGTTGAATAGTTGAATGTCTTGTCTTCGTTTTAAAGTTTGAATGGTGGCTCTATGTCAATGTATGTGGAAGTAGATACAGTTTAAAAATGAGTAAGTTGAATGAGGATTTGAAGGGTCTCCCCATTGAAATACATGGGAAATTTTTGTTGAAAAAAGTTAAATAAAATTAAAATTATAAATGTTAAAAATGAGAAAAATAGAAGCATTAATGTCCAAAAGAAGAGGAATCTAATGGTGTTTGAATGGTTTTTCTAAGTTGAACGGTTTTGAAGGAGTTAGATGCCAAAAAACGTACGGAATGTGGTATAGATAATAATAATAACTAGAAAGTGCATTTTCTGAAGAAACTGCAGTGTGAATGCTTGAATCTGAATATATGCACTGAAAAGAATTAATTGCTGAATTTTAAGTTAAAAATGTTGAATGAGATGAAAAATACAGAAATTTTCACCTGAAAACAAAAGTGCTGAACTGCTAAAAGCTGACAAGCACAGAGAAGAAGTTGGAAAATAGCTGAAAATGTTTTAAATGTTAATTAGAAAAACCTAAGAAATGAGAAAAGAAAATTTAGAGTCAGAAAACATCTGAATGAATATTAAAAGTTCATATTCTTTGAATCACTGAATGACTAAAATGTGATCCCTCCACTTGGATCCACACAGTTTTAAAGCTTTACATCTCTGAGCTTTGAAAGACACAGTGTTGGAAAGAGAAGAACGATGGCAACGTTTTGAGGGTAAAATGATGGCTGTAGACCAAACACTGTGGACACAGCAGCAGTTGAAAGAGAAGTGTTTAAGATGAATCTTGGCACAGTGAGAGAGAGAGAGCTCATTAGGCAGGCAGGTGTGAGCCTGGTTGCTATAGTGACTGCACCCAATGGCTCCATACACACGCTCACAGACATGCACCTCACTTTTGCTGCTTAAAATGAACAGAAAAGTCAGGCCAAACAAATCCGTCCCAAATGAAAAGTACAGGTCCTATTGACGAAATTCTTTCACCGTGAGCGGCAGCAATGTCCAGTCTACCTAATTCTCGGTTTTCATGTCTGTGGAGTTTATTATATGGGCGTGGTGACAGTGTAAAGACAGCCTGCTCTTCTGATTTTCAAACGAACCTTCTGAGCCATTTTAACATTGGAGTCTATGGAGGAGTTGGAGGGAGGAGGCTGTGCATTGGTGACATTTATGAAAGAACCATAACATCTACTACAATAATAAACACATTGGATGAAAGAGGACAGCGATGGCTACATTTTGAGGGTAAAATCATACCTGTAGAGCAAACGCTGCGGACACAGCAGCAGTTTTAAAAAGGATTTTAAGATTAATTTTTTTGCTCCTCTCACTCTAGCAGTTGAGCTGTCTCACTCTAGCCCCAACATTCCGTCCCATACACATCCATTATAAACTCTGAAACGGCTGAAAAAACATCATGAAACTTAAACTGAACTGAAGAAAAAGTATAATAGATATTGAAAAGATAAATACAAGTTGAATAGTTGAATGTCTTGTCTTCGTTTTAAAGTTTGAATGGTGGCTCTACGTCAATGTATGTGGAAGTAGATACAGTTTAAAGAGCAGTAAGTTGAAGGAGAATTTGAAGGGTCTCCCCATTGAAATACATGGGAAATTTTTGTTGAAAAAAGTTGAATAATTTTAAAAATATAAATGTTAAAAATGAGAAAAGTAGAAGCAGTCATGTCCAAAAGAAGAGGAATCTAACGGTGTTTGAATGGTTTTTCTAAGTTGAGCGGTTTTGAAGGAGTTAGATGCCAAAAAACGTACGGAATGTTGTTAAGATAATAACTAGAAAGTGCATTTTCTGAAGAAACTGCAGTGTGAATGCTTGAATCTGAATGTATGCACTGAAATGAATTAATTGCTGAATTTTAAGTTAAAAATAAAAATGTTGAATCAGCTGGAAAATACAGAGTTTTTAACCTGAAAACAGAAGTGCAGAACTTTTGAAAGCTGATGTTCACACAAAAGAAGTTGGAAAATAGCTGAAAAGTTTTTAAATTAAAATTTGGAAAACCTAAGAAATGAGAACAGAAAATTTAGAGTCAGAAAACATCTGAATGAATATTAAAAGTTCATATTCTTTGAATCACTGAATGACTAAAGTGTAATCCCTCCACTTGGATCCACACACTTTTAAAGGTTTACATCTCTGAGCTTTGAAAGACATTCTGTTGGAAAGAGAACAACGATGGCTTCGTTTTGAGGGTAAAATGATGGCTGTAGAGCAAACACTGTGGACACAGCAGCAGTTGAAAGAGAAGTGTTTAAGATGAATCTTGGCAGAGTGAGAGACAGAGCTCGTTAGGCAGGCAGGTGTGAGCCTGGTTGCTATAGTGACTGCACCCCGTGGCTCCATACACACGCACACAGACATGCACCTCACTTTTGCTGCTTAAAATGAACAGAAAAGTCAGGCCGAAACAAATCGCTCCCAAATGAAAAGTACAGGTCCTATTGACGAAATTCTTTCACCGTGAGCGGCAGCAATGTCCAGTCTACGGGGAGTCTCGGCTCCTTTCTCCAACTCAAAAAACCTGACCTAAGAGTGAGGTCAGAATTACTTCAAATGAACATTGTTCACACTTAACTAAAAAACTTCTGTTTAAGGTATAAAGCATGAACAAAATGTGTTTCAATCTCTAATGTTGTACAACTAATCAAATTCTAAATGTTTTCATTACATGGCAATGTAGCTATCACCAATCATTAAAGCAATTCACACTGCTCATTAAAACAGCAAACTCAATATACTCTGCTCACTGTCAAGTAACAACAGTGATGAATAAAAGTCACACAATAAAACATTTCAATTCAACAGATAGGTTAAAGAAAAACTGTATGTCTAACAACAGCTAATATGTTTTTAACACTTAACAACGGGAGTGTGCGTTTAGCTAGTACCCGCTAGCTACTTGCATAGTACCGTCACCATTAGCGTTTGTTTTGAAGCGAACAACGTTAACATTTCAGGATACCGATCAGCGGCTATAACAGTTTGGTTACTCACCAGTGCAAAGCACTTCGTATTCATAAAATTAGCTCGACTATCCAAATCTGGCGGCTAAGCAAGCAGATACCAACAGCTACCACGTTTTCCCCACAGGTACAGCTATGGCGCGTGTGGTCTAAGCAGCCTTAGCAGCGCAACCAAACATGAAAAAACAAGGCGGGACAAACAATCCCATTGGTTGGACTGCATTTGTATCCAGGTCAAAAAATAACCTTTAAGAAACAAAAATAAATAAATAACACAAATAATGCAATTCCATACAAAATAATTTGGATTTTTCCTTTAGAGTCTCTCTCCAATTTGAGTGTTTTTAACTGAACAGAATAAAACACCTTTAATAATAATTACAATAAACAGTCTAATTGCATCTGTTTGCCACTGGGCAACATTTAGGACCACACCTCCAAAAAACATGGGTAAACCCCCAAAACAGAAATCAAAGTTCCAAACTTGAAGTCAGTAATGAATAGGTTCGCTGTTATTGTTGATCACTTCATGCAAGCGTTTCCATGAGGTGAGTGGGAACATTTCTCCAAGTGGTGAAGATGGCCACATGAAGGGCGTCTACTGTCTGGAACTGTTGTCCATTCTCAGTTGGATTTAGATCAGGGGAAGACACAGGATAGTCCAAAAGAGTGATGTTATTCTCCTGGAAGAAGCAGGGGCGGATCTAGAAGGGTGGCATGGGGTGGCGTGCCACCCTAAAATCATCCCTTGCCACCCCAAGTGCCACCCCAGTTTTGCATATGACAGTGTTGTTTATTAACATAGCATTAACAGTTCGAGCGTAGTTACAGTCAACAGTGAATATAAATGCTAAAACTGAATATATTGAATAGTGTTACCCCCCTCCACCATTAACAAATGGTTCAGCCCATAGCAGGGACCGGCTTTTTTCTTGTTTTCAGTAGCAAGGCATGCTTATGATTGTGCCAGAGCACATTTTGAACAACACCATGGGAATTTCGGATTTTACACAGGTGGTTGGATGTTACACTCTGGAAATGGAAGCAAGGTGAGCGTTATTAACTCTCTGTGGTCCACGGACACGCTGCACCTCCAAATCACATGACTATGTTAAGCTGACACAGCAACAAGCTGCAGCCACGCTGAGTCTCTGTTTCAGCCCAGATTGAAAGTTCGCACTTCAAAGTATATACATTTTAATTACAGGCCAGTAAATCCAGAGTTATGATTATATATATATAAGCCACGCTTTTTTCTAAATACTGTCGTCACGTTTTTGTGTGTGTGTTTTAAGCGTTTTCTAAGGACAGCGCAAAAACAGTAAAGAAAGGAAAAAAAGCCACCTCTTTCCTATCGAAAATGTACCATGTCGAATTTTTAAAAAGTCAACACGTAGGATTTGGTTGTTTAGGAAGAGGGAAAGTTTTGGGAGTGACGGTAACGGCAGCGAGACAGAGCGAGAGAGAGAGAGTTTTTAGGTGTGGGAGATTTGTGACGTTTAGTGTGGAGTGTATACTTAGTGTGTTGTGTTGTCTTGTGTAGCTGTTCTGTTGTGTAGTCGTTTTGTGTGTCAGTGAGGGCACTAATGAACACAAAGGCACATTTGCAACGTAAACACTGTCACTAAGTAGAAAACCAGCGGAGTGATACATCTCCTGTTTTCAGGCCCGCAGGTTTATCCCTGTGCTGTTCTCCTCTGTCTTTTGGTGGACCATCTTTTTTTTTTTTTTACTGTGACACATAATTTGTGGGGCATCTTATTGCAACACCTGATTGTTCTCTCATTTTGGTTTTAGTAATATTTTTAAATGGTTGTACAAAATGAAAAAAAAAACGGCAGGTGTATTGGCTGCATTTTTAGATAAATAGTTGTATATGTTTACAAAATGTACAATTTATATTTTCATTTCAAGTTATAAAAATTTACTCAACATGTCTGTGGGAGGTTTTTTACCGTAAAAAATACTACTAGCATTTTAAAGTTCTTTGTGTGATTTCAGATCAGTAATAGTACTATTAATAGTAATAGTAATACTAATGCAGTATGTCAGTGAAAAAACAACTAAATTCAGTTGAGCTGAAAAGAATGATACCAAACAAGGCAAGGAGGAAAAAGTAAAATGAAACAATTTGAGGGTGAAATACAAACATAAACTCAAAAGGAGTCAAAAATGTCTGGTTGTATTTCAGACCTCAGTGGGTTAATCCAACAAATCATGAAAAATTAGGTTTAAATTTTTGTTCATGACAGTGCAGATTTCTGACATTTTGTGTAATTTAAGCATGTAACAATGTGACTGTTTTCTAACAAAAAACAGTGTGAAACTTAAGTTAGACTTGTGTTCGTAAATGAACTGTCCCATGTTGTGTAGCTTTCTGGATTTTATACTTATTGGGCTAAATATTTATTTATTATACAGGCTATACAGTACATAACATCAAAACTTACATGTTTTATGTAACTAAAGTGTGTAATTATGTGGGCTACAGACAATAATTAAGTTATAGACTATATTTATATGAAAAACGTGTATACTTACTACAATTGAATCGTTTTAACCATATGTAACCACCTGCATATGTGTTTGGGGAAAAAAAGGCTTTAATTTTGCCACCCCATTTGGTTTCTCTGCCACCCTCATGCCACCCTAAGAAAATTTCTCTAGATCCGCCCCTGGGAAGAAGTCCCTTGTCCTGCAGCATTGTGTACTGTACCGTTGTCCTGTTGAAAAACCCACTCGTTACAGTCATGTAACGAGTGAGTCATGAGGGATGCTCTCTGCAACATCTGGACATAACCAGCAGCCGTTTGACACCCCTGCACCTCCTGAAGCTCCGTTGTTCAGTGGAACAGCGAGCGCCACAATGGTCTGGGGTGCCTTTTCCTTCAGTGGAAGGAAAAGGCACCCCAGACCATTGTGGCGCCTCGCCTGTGGTGCGTAGAAAACATGTCAGGTGGGATCTGCTTGTCATGCCAGTAACGTTGGAAACCATCAGGACCATCAAGGTTACATTTTTTTACAGGAGAAAAAAAAAAGGTTATATTTTTTTCTCATCAGAGAATTTGTTTTTGAAGCCCTTCAGTCTCAGATGCCGTTTGATGGTTATGGGGGTGCAGTCGGCACCAGTAATGGCCTTAATTTGGGTTGAGGATTTTTTAGGTCTTTCACTTCACTTTTTTGTTCCATAACCCCCAGGATTATTTAAGAAATGAGTGTCTTAACTGCGTCCCACCTCAGCAGTGATGGCGCACTGTGAGAAACCCTACTTATGCAGTTCAACAAGCCGACAATGTTCAAAAAGGAAAGTTTTTTTGCTTTTGCCATCAGAACATCCTGACAGTCTGACTGCCTGACAGAAAATGACAATGAATCCACAGTTTTGCACAGATTTGGCCTTTTGAAGGCATGTCGTCCTAAACATTTGATCAGCTGTAAAACAGCCTGTCCCAGTTTAAGTTTGTGAAATGTAAGTTAAATGTTTTGTCTCGCTCCCATTTCTGCTTGTTGCATGTTGTTGGAACCTTGTTAAGAGATCCAACCATGCAAAAGATGATTTTTTTGCCATTTTTCAAGTGGTTTTAAACTTTTGATTGGGACTGTATTTAATAATCGATTAGTTTCTTCTGAATGGATTAAGAATGCTTTATGTCCACAATGCAATGCATCACAATTGGAAATCATTATACGATTAATTGTGTCAGCTCTATTAAATGTAAGATTGTATATTTGCTTTTGAAATGGGCAGTTTGCTTTATTAGGGCCCGAGCACCGAGAGTGCGAAGGCCCTATTGTATCTGCTCTGTTTCTTATTATTAGGGCCCGAGCACCGAGAGTGCGAAGGCCCTATTGTATCTGCTCCGTTTCTTCTTCTTATTAGGGCCCGAGCACCGAGAGTGCGAAGGCCCTATTGTATCTGCTCCGTTTCTTATTATTATTATTATTATTATTATTATTATTATTATTATTACGGCAAATGAATCGGCCTTTTGAGGGCCTAAACATGCTCAAAAACTCATGAAATTTTGCACGCGCGTCAGGTCTGGTGAAAATTTACGTATTTTAATGTCCGTAGACATGTCCAGGGAAAATTGGCTCAGTAGCGCCACCTAGAAAAATGGGAAACGCGAGCCCCCGAGATGGGTATGACCTACATGTATGAAACTCGGAACACATATCTAACGTTCGGACGCGCACAAAAAGTCTATTATGGCCATGTCCTCAACCCAACAGGAAGTCCGCCATTTGGAAGTGAACGTGACATTTTGGCTCTAATTTTGCCATTTCCATGCCTCGAACTTTTGCGAACTCCTCCTTGGGATTTGATTGCATAAGCTTCATATTTGGTCAGTGTCAACTACACACCTGGGCCATGTTAAATTGCGGAGCTTTTGAGTTTTCGGGATACGGTGAGGCCGTGGCGCCATGGCGAATTTCGATGACTCGCCATGAAAATATTATTGCCTCTCGTTCTGTCATACATGTTCTGACCTGGACCAAAGAGAACACATACGATAAGGCTCCACCCCTGAACATATTTCAACTGCCATATTTGACACCAGGGACAGCGCCACCTAGTGGGAACAGGAAATGTCATGTTTTACACTTTGGGGTACAGTATTGTTATGGTTGACATCTGCAGCTTCAAATTTCTCCAGGAAAGCCTTAAGGAGTTGGTCTTGGGTTACAGTGAAAACTGTGAGTTTTCGCGAAAGGGTGTGACCCCAGCAGCATGGCGATTATTGATGTCTCGCCATTAAGAAACAAATTAGTATAACTCAATGAAATCTGGTCTGATCAGTACCAGACTTTACAGGAATGATGTCACACCCGCCCTGAACAGAATGATGTGCCCATTTTCAGGAATAGGTAGAGCGCCACCTAGTGGCACCAGGAAATGCCATGGCTTTCATTTTCTTCTACTGATTTTCACAGGTTCATCGTGGCCACCTCAAAAGCGGTGAATATCACCATCAGTCCCTCATGATGCTTCAGTGAGAAAATTGTGAGTTTAAACTGAACAGGCGCACCCTGGTGGCAACGCAGTTCACCATGAACAATGAAGTGGCTTTTAAGGGGCTTGGAAAGTTTAAAAAGTCTTGAAATTTGGCACACACCTCCAATTTCATGAAGGCTTTGTTGTTATGTGATCATTTTACTTGAATAGCGCAAAATGGCTCCACAGCGCCCCCTACAAAATTTCAAAACAACAGCCCCTGCTCTGTGTTTTATGTATGAGTTTGAAACCTTGCAAGCTTATTGGAGATATCAAGATGTACAAAAAAGTCTCTTGGAGCAATATCCCAAATCCAACAGGAAGTCAGCCATTTTAAAATTAATGTGTAAATTTGGCGACATTTTCGCCTCTTTTCAGGCCTCATACTTTTACGAACTCCTCCAAGGGATTTCATTAGATTTACGCGATCTCCTGTGTGTGGAATCTAAAGACCTTTGTGATGTTAAATTGCGAAGCTTTTACGTTCAGGGAAACAGGGGTGGTCATGGCGGCACGTGGAGTTTCAATCACCGCCAAAAGCAGTAATCTGCTGTCGCTCAAAAACACAATGTCCAATCTCTCCCAAAGGTCGCAGGCGTGATGAGACTCGAGCTCGGAAATGTTTGTTATGCCATTTGTCAGTAATGGTTAGAGCGCCACCTACTGGGACGACTATAATAATGGTTGAATGAGATGAAATTTTAGCTGGTGGTTAAATGTATGAATTCCATCAATGTGACATCAGATCGGAAGCGCTGGTTGTAGGAGTTGGGCTTGGCTCGACGCGCCGGGGGTGCGAGGGCCCTCATATCGCTGCTTGCAGCTTTAATTATTAGGGCCCGAGCACCGAGAGTGCGAAGGCCCTATTGTATCTGCTCCGTTTATTATTATTATTATTATCATTATTATTATTATTATTATTATTATTACGGCAAATGAATCGGCCTTTTGAGGGCCTAAACATGCTCAAAAACTCTTGAAATTTTGCACACGCGTCAGGTCTGGTGAAAATTTACGTATTTTAATGTCCTCAGAAATATCAAGGGGAAATTGGCTCAGTAGCGCCACCTAGAAAAATGAAAAACGCGAGCCCCCGGTGTGGGTATGACCTACATGTATGAAAGTCGGAACACATATCTACCGTTAGGAGACGCACAAAAAAGTCTGTTATGGCCATGTCCTAAACCCAACAGGAAGTCCGCCATTTGGAAGTGAAGGTGACATTTTGGCTCTAATTTTGCCATTTCCATGCCTCGAACTTTTTCAAACTCCTCCTTGGGATTTGATTGCATAAGCTTCATCTTTGGTCAGTCTCAACTACACACCTGGGCCATGTTAAATTGCGGAGCTTTTGAGTTTTCGGGATACGGTGAGGCCGTGGCGCCATGGCGAATTTCGATGACTCGCCATGAAAATCTTATTGTCTCTCATTCCCTCATACATGGTCCGATGTGGACCAAAGAGCACACATATGATAAGGCTCCACCCCTGAACATATTTCAACTGCCATATTTGACACCAGGGAGAGCGCCACCTAGTGGGAACAGGAAATGTCATGTTTTACACTTTGGGGTACAGTATTGTTATGGGTGACATCTGCAGCCTCAAATTTCTTCAGGAAAGCCTTAAGGAGTTGGTCTTGGCTTACAGTGAAAACTGTGAGTTTTCGTTAGAGGGTGTGACCCCAGCAGCATGGCGAACATTGATGTCTCGCCATGAAGAAACAAATTAGTATAACTCAATGAAATCCAGTCTGATCAGTACCAGACCTTAAAGGCATGATGTCAGACCCGCCCTGAACAGATTGATGTGCCCATTGTCAGGAATACGAGGAGCGCCACCTAGTGGCAACAGGAAATGTCATATCTTATATTTTGTTGTACTGATTTTCACAGGTTCATCGTGGCCACCTCAAAAGCGGTGAATATCACCATCAGTCCCTCATGATGCTTCAGTGCGAAAATTGTGACTTTAAACTGAACGGCGCACCCTGGTGGCAACGCAGTTCACCATTAACAATGAAGTGGATTTTGAGGGGCTTGGAAAGTTTAAAATGTCTTGAAATTTGGCGCACACCTCCAATGTAATGAGGGCTTTCTGGTTATGTGATCATTTTCATTGAATAGCGCAAAATGGCTCTATACCGCCCCCTGCAAAATTTCAAACCAACAGCCCCTGCTCTGTGTTTTATGTATGAGTCTGAAACCTTGTAAGCTTATGGAGGATATCCAGATGTACAAAAAAGTCTCTTGGAGCAATATCCCAAATCCAACAAGAAGTCAGCCATTTTAAAATTAAGGTGTAATTTTGGCGGCATTTTCCCCTCTTTTCAAGCATCGTTCTTTGACGAACTCCTCCAAGGGATTTCATCAGATTGATGCGATCTCCTGTGTGTGGAATCTAAAGACCTTTGTGATGTTAAATTGCGAAGCTTTTTACGTTCAGGGAAACGGGGTGGTCATGGCGGCACGTGGAGTTTCAATCACTCGCCAAAAAGCAGTAATCTGCTGTCACTCAAAAACACAATGTCCAATCTCTCCCAAAGGTCGCAGGCGTGATGAGAGTCGAGCTCAGAAATGTTTGTTATGCCATTTGTCATGAATGGTTAGAGCGCCACCTAGTGGGACGACTATAATAATGGTTGAATGAGATTAAATGTTAGCTGGTGGTTAAATGCATGAATTCCATCAATGATACATCAGATGGGACGTGCTGGTTTTAGGTGTTGGGCGTGGATCAATGCAATGGGGTGCGAGGGCCCTCATAACGCTGCTTGCAACTTTAATTAGGGCCCGAGCACCGAAAGTGCGAAGGCCCTATTGTATCTGCTCCGTTTCTTCTTCTTCTTCTTCTTCTTCTTCTTCTTCTTCTTCTTCTTCTTCTTCTTATTAGGGCCCGAGCACTGAGAGTGCGAAGGCCCTATTGTATCTGCTCCGTTTCTTATTATTATTATTATTATTATTATTATTATTATTCAGGCAAAAGAAGGGCCTTTTTGAGGGCTTTAACATGCTCGAAAACTCTTGGAATTTTGCACACATGCCAGGTCTGGTGAAAAATTTTGTATTTTAATGGTTTTACATATGAGCACTGGGAAATGGCTCTGTAGCGCCACCTATGCCTTGTTAAATGCAGCCCTACAAACACATCGTTTTAGCTACATGTATGAAATTTGGCACACATGTGTATCATGCCAAGACGAACAAAAAGTCTGTGGGACCATTGACGCAAACCCAACAGGAAGTCCGCCATTTGGAAGTGAACGTGACATTTTGGCTCTAATTTTGCCATTTCCATGCCTCGAACTTTTGCGAACTCCTCATTGGAATTTCATCGTACAAGCTTCATATTTGGTCAGTGTCAACTACACACCTGGGCCATGTTAAATTGCGGAGCTTTTGAGTTTTCGGGATACGGTGAGGCCGTGGCGCCACGGCGAATTTCGATGACTCGCCATGAAAATCTTATTGCCTCTCTTTCTGTCATACATTGTCCGACCTTGACCAAAGTGGACACATATGATAAGGCTCCACCCCTGAACATATTTCAACTGCCATATTTGACATCAGGGAGAGCGCCACCTAGTGGGAACAGGAAATGTCATGTTTTACACTTTGGGGTACAGTATTGTAATGGGTGACATCTGCAGCCTCAAATTTCTCCAGGAAAGCCTTAAGGAGTTGGTCTTGGGTTACAGAGAAAACTGTGAGTTTTCGCTGAAGGGTGTGACCCAGCAGCATGGCGAACATTGAGGTCTCGCCATGAAGAAACAAATTAGTGTAAGTCAATGAAATCCAATCTGATCAGTACCAGATTTTACAGACATGATGTCAGACCCGCCCTGAACAGATTGATGTGCCCATTGTCAGGAATACGTAGAGCGCCACCTAGTGGCACCAGGAAATGTCATGTCTTTCATTTTGTTGTACTGATTTTCACAGGTTCATCGTGGCCACCTGAAAAGCGGTGAGTATCACCATCAGTCCTTCATGATGCTTCTGTGCGAAAATTGTGACTTTAAACTGAACGGCGCACCCTGGTGGCAACGCGGTTCACCATGAAAGACGAAGTGGCTTTTGAGGGGCTTGGAAATTTTAAAAAGTCTTGGAATTTGGCCCAAACCTCCAATGTGATGAGGGCTTTGTTGTTATGTGATCATTTTCCTTGAATAGTGCAAAATGGCTCCACAGCGCCCCTACAAAATTTCAAAACATCAGCCCCTGCTCTGTGTTTTATTTATAAGTCTGAAACCTGGTAAGCTTATGGAGGATATCAAGATGTACAAAAAAGTCTCTTGGAGCAATATCCCAAATCCAACAGGAAGTCAGCCATTTTTAAATTAAGGTGTAATTTTTGCCACTTTTTCGCCTCTTTTCAGGCCTCATACTTTGACGAACTCCTCCAAGGGATTTCATCAGATTAACCCGATCTCCTGTGTGTGGAATCTAAAGACCTTTGTGATGTTAAATTGCGAAGCTTTTACGTTCAGGGAAACGGGGTGGCCATGGCGGCACGTGGAGTTTCAATCCCTCGCCAAAAAGCAGTAATCTGCTGTCACTCAAAAACACAATGTCCAATCTCTCCCAAAGTTCGCAGGCGTGATGAGACTCAAGGTCGGAAATGTTTGTTATCCCATTTGTCAGTAATGGTTAGAGCGCCACCTAGTGGGACGACTATAATAATGATTGAATCAGATGAATCGTTAGCTGGTGGTTCTAGGCATGAATTCCATCAATGTGACATCAGATCGGACGTGCTGGTTGTAGGAGTTGGGTGTGGCCCGACGTGCGGGTGCGAGGGCCCTCGAGGGCCCTCATAACGCTGCTTGCAGCTTTAATTATTATTATTATTATTATTATTCAGGCAAAACAAGGGCATTTTTGAGGGCCTAAACATGCTCAAAAACTCATGAAATTTTTCCCACATGTCAGGTCTGGTGAAAAATTTCGTATTTTAATGGTTTTACATATGAGCTTTGGGAAATGGCTCTAGAGCGCCACCTATGCCTTGTTAAATGCAGCCCTACGAACACATGGTTTGAGCTACATGTATGAAATTTGGCACACATGTGTATCATGCCAAGACGAACAAAAAAGTCAGTGGGCCCATTGACGCAAACCCAACAGGAAGTCCGCAATTTAGAGGTGAAGGTGACATTTTGGCTCTAATTTTGCCATTTCCATGCCTCGAACTTTTTCGAACTCCTCCTTGGGATTTGGTCGTATAAGCTTCATCTTTGGTCAGTTTCAACTACACATCCGGGCCATGTTAAATTGCGGAGCTTTTGAGTTTTCGCGATACGGTGAGGCTGTGGCGCCACGGCGAATTTCGATTACTCGCCATGAAAATCTTATTGCCTCTCATTCCCTCATACATGGTCCGACGCGGACAAAAGAGCACACATATGATAAGGCTCCACCCCTGAACATATTTCAACTGCCATATTTGACATGAGGGACAGTGCCACCTAGTGGGAACAGGAAATGTCATGTTTTACGCTTTGGTGTACAGTATTGTTATGGGTGACATCTGCAGCCTCAAATTTCTCCAGGAAAGCCTTAAGGAGTTGGTCTTGGGTTACAGTGAAAACTGTGAGTTTTCGCGGAAGGGTGTGACCCCAGCACCATGGCGAACATTGATGTCTCGCCATGAAGAAACAAATTAGTATAACTCAATGAAATCCAGTCTGATCAGTACCAGACTTTACAGACATGATGCCAGACCCGCCCTGATCAGATTGATATGCCCATTGTTAGGAATACGCAGAGCGCCACCTACTGGAAACAGGAAATGTCATGTCTTTCATTTTGGTATACTGATTTTCACAGGTTCATCATGGCCACCTCAAAAGCGGTGAATATCACCATCAGTCCCTCATGATGCTTCAGTGAGAAAATTGTGACTTTAAACTGAACGGCGCACCCTGGTGGCCACGCAGTTCACCATGAATAATGAAGTGGATTTTTGAGGGCTTGGAAAGTTTAAAAGTCCTGAAATTTGGCGCACACCTCCAATGTGATGAGCGCTATCCTTTTATGAGATCATTTTCTTTGAATAGCGCAAAATGGCTCCGCAGCGCCCCCTACAAAATTTCAAACCAACAGCCCCTGCTCTGTGTTTTATCTATAAGTCTGAAACCTGGTAAGCTTATAGGAGATATCAAGATGTACAAAAAGTCTCTTGGAGCAATATCCCAAATCCAACAGGAAGTCAGCCATTTTAAAATTAATGTGTAATTTTGGCAACATTTTCCCCTCCTTTCAGGCCTCATACTTTGACGAACTCCTCCAAGGGATTTCATCAGATTGACCTGATCTTAAGCGCGTGTAATCTAAAGACCTTTGTGATGTTAAATTGCGAAGCTTTTTACGTTCAGGGAAACGGGGTGGTCATGGTGGCACGTGGAGTTTCAATCACTCGCCAAAAAGCAGTAATCTGCTGTCACTCAAAAATACAATGTCCAATCTCTCCCAAAAGTCGCAGGCATGATGAGACTTGAGCTCGGAAATGTTTTTCATGCCATTTGTCAGTAATGGTTAGAGCGCCACCTAGTGGGAGGACTATAATCATGATTGAATGAGATGAAATGTTAGCTGGTGGTTAAATGCATGAATTCCATCAATGTGACATCAGATCGGACGTGCTGGTTGTAGGAGTTGGGCATGGCTCGACGCGCCGGGGGTGCGAGGGCCCTCATAACGCTGCTTGCAGCTTTAATTAGGGCCCGAGCACTGAGAGTGCGAAGGCCCTATTGTACCTGCTCCGTTTCTTCTTCTTCTTATTATTATTATTATTATTAGGGCCCGAGCACTGAGAGTGCGAAGGCCCTATTGTATCTGCTCCGTTTATTATTATTATTAGGGCCCGAGCACCGAGAGTGCGAAGGCCCTATTGTATCTGCTCTGTTTCTTCTTCTTCTTCTTCTTCTTCTTCTTCTTATTATTATTATTAGGGCCCGAGCACAAAAGTGCGAAGGCCCTATTGTATCTGCTCTGTTTCTTATTATTATTATTATTATTATTATTATTATTATTATTATTATTATTATTATTATTATTATTATTTCGGCAAATGAATCGGCCTTTTGAGGGCCTAAACATGCTCGAAAACTCATGAAATTTTGCAGACTCGTCAGGTCTGGTGAAAATTTACGTATTTTAATGTCCGTAGACATGTCCAGGGAAAATTGGCTCAGTAGCGCCACCTAGAAAAATGAGAAACGCGCGAGCCCCGAGATGGGTATGACCTACATGTATAAAACTCGGAACACATATCTAACGTTCGGAGACGCACATAAAAGTCTATTATGGCCATGTCCTAAACCCAACAGGAAGTCCGCCATTTGGAAGTGAAGGTGACATTTTGGCTCTAATTTTGCCATTTCCATGCCTCGAACTTTTGCGAACTCCTCATTGGAATTTCATCGTACAAGCTTCATATTTGGTCAGTCTCAACTACACACCTGGGCCATGTTAAATTGCGGAGCTTTTGAGTTTTCGGGTTACTGTGAGGCCGTGGCGCCACGGCGAATTTCGATGACTCGCCATGAAAATCTTATTGCCTCTCGTTCTGTCATACATTGTCCGACCTTGACCAAAGTGGACACATATGATAAGGCTCCACCCCTGAACATATTTCAACTGCCATATTTGACATCAGGGACAGCGCCACCTAGTGGGAACAGGAAATGTCATGTTTTACACTTTGGGGTACAGTATTGTAATGGGTGACATCTGCAGCCTCAAATTTCTCCAGGAAAGCCTTAAGGAGTTGGTCTTGGGTTACAGAGAAAACTGTGAGTTTTCGCTGAAGGGTGTGACCCCAGCTGCATGGCGAACATTGAGGTCTCGCCATGAAGAAACAAATTAGTGTAACTCAATGAAATCCAATCTGATCAGTACCAGATTTTACAGGGATGATGTCAGACCCGCCCTGAACAGATTGATATGCCCATTGTCAGGAATACGTAGAGCGCCACCTAGTGGCAACAGGAAATGTCATGTCTTTCATTTTGTTGTACTGATTTTCACAGGTTCATCGTGGCCACCTCAAAAGCGTGAATATTAACATCAGTCCCTCGTGATGCTTCAGTGAGAAAATTGTGACTTTAAACTGAACAGCGCACCCTGGTGGCATCATGTTCACCATGACCAATGAAGTGGCTTTTGAGGGGCTTGGAAAGTTTAAAAGTCTTGAAAATTGGCGCACACCTCTAATGTGATGAGGATTTCTTTTTATATGTTCATTTTCCTTGAACAGCGCAAAATGGCTCCACAGCGCCCCTACAAAATTTCAAAACAACAGCCCCTGCTCTGTGTTTTATGTATGAGGTTGAAACCTGGCAAGCTTATTGGAGATATCAAGATGTACAAAAAGTCTCTTGGAGCAATATCCCAAATCCAACAGGAAGTCAGCCATTTTAAAATCAATGTGTAAATTTGGCGACATTTTCCCTCTTTTCAGGCCTCATACTTTGACGAACTCCTCCAAGGGATTTCATTAGATTTACGCGATCTCCTGTGTGTGGAATCTAAAGACCTTGGTGATGTTAAATTGCGAAGCTTTTTACGTTCAGGGAAACGGGTGGTCATGGCGGCACGTGGAGTTTCAATCACTCGCCAAAAAGCAGTAACCTGCTGTCGCTCAAAAACACAATGTCCAATCTCTCCCAAAGGTCGCAGGCGTGATGAGACTCGAGCTCGGGAAATGTTTGTTATGCCATTTGTCAGTAATGGTTAGAGCGCCACCTAGTGGGACGACTATAATAATGGTTGAATGAGATGAAATTTTAGCTGGTGGTTAAATGCATGAATTCCATCAATGTGACATCAGATCGGAAGCGCTGGTTTTAGGTGTTGGGCTTGGCTCGACGCCTCGCCGCAGTGCGAGGGCCCTCATATCGCTGCTTGCAGCTTTAATTATTATTATTATTATTATTATTATTATTATTATTTTCGGCAAATGAATCGGCCTTTTGAGGGCCTAAACATGCTCAAAAAACTCATGAAATTTTTGCACGCGCGCCAGGTCTGGTGAAAATTTACGTATTTTCATGTCCGTAGACATGTCCAGGGAAAATTGGCTCAGTAGCGCCACCTAGAAAAATGAGAAACGCGAGCCCCGAGATGGGTATGACCTACATGTATAAAACTCGGAAAACATATCTAACGTTCGGAGACGCACAAAAAGTCTATTATGGCCATGTCCTAAACCCAACAGGAAGTCCGCCATTTGGAAGTGAAGGTGACATTTTGGCTCTGATTTTGCCATTTCCATGCCTCGAACTTTTGCGAACTCCTCATTGGAATTTCATCGTACAAGCTTCATATTTGGTCAGTGTCAACTACACACCTGGCCCATGTTAAATTGCGGAGCTTTTGAGTTTTCGGGTTACGGTGAGGCCGTGGCGCCACGGCGAATTTCGATGACTCGCCATGAAAATCTTATTGCCTCTCGTTCTGTCATACATTGTCCGACCTTGACCAAAGTGGACACATATGATAAGGCTCCACCCTGAACATAGTTCAACTGCCATATTTGACATCAGGGACAGCGCCACCCTAGTGGGAACAGGAAATGTCATGTTTTACACTTTGGGGTACAGTATTGTAATGGGTGACATCTGCAGCCTCAAATTTCTCCAGGAAAGCCTTAAGGAGTTGGTCTTGGGTTCCAGAGAAAACTGTGAGTTTTCGCTGAAGGGTGTGACCCCAGCAGCATGGCGAACATTGAGGTCTCGCCATGAAGAAACAAATTAGTGTAACTCAATGAAATCCAATCTGATCAGTACCAGATTTTACAGGGATGATGTCAGACCCGCCCTGAACAGATTGATATGCCCATTGTCAGGAATACGTAGAGCGCCACCTACTGGCACCAGGAAATGTCATGTCTTTCATTTTGTTGTACTGATTTTCACAGGTTCATCGTGGCCACCTCAAAAGCGGTGAATATCACCATCAGTCCCTCTTGATGCTTCAGTGAGAAAATTGTGACTATAAACTGAACGGCGCACCCTGGTGGCAACGCAGTTCACCATGAAAGATGAAGTGGCTTTTGAGGGGCTTGAAAAGTTTAAAAGTCTTGAAATTTGGCGCACAGCTCTAATGTGATGAGGATTTCTTTTTATATGTTCATTTTCCTTGAACAGCGCAAAATGGCTCCACAGCGCCCCCTACAAAATTTCAAAACAACAGCCCCTGCTCTGTGTTTTATGTATGAGTTTGAAACCTGGCAAGCTTATTGGAGATATCAAGATGTACAAAAAGTCTCTTGGAGCAATATCCCAAATCCAACAGGAAGTTAGCCATTTTAAAATTAATGTGTAAATTTGTCGACATTTTCCCTCTTTTCAGGCCTCATACTTTGACGAACTCCTCCAAGGGATTTCATTAGATTTACGCGATCTCCTGTGTGTGGAATCTAAAGACCTTTGTGATGTTAAATTGCGAAGCTTTTTACGTTCAGGGAAACGGGGTGGTCATGGCGGCACGTGGAGTTTCAATCACTCGCCAAAAGCAGTAACCTGCTGTCGCTCAAAAACACAATGTCCAATCTCTCCCAAAGGTCGCAGGCGTGATGAGACTCGAGCTCGGAAATGTTTGTTATGCCATTTGTCAGTAATGGTTAGAGCGCCACCTAGTGGGACGACTATAATAATGGTTGAATGAGATGAAATTTTAGCTGGTGGTTAAATGCATGAATTCCATCAATGTGACATCAGATCGGAAGCGCTGGTTTTAGGTGTTGGGCTTGGCTCGACGCGTGGGGTGCGAGGGCCCTCATATCGCTGCTTGCAGCTTTAATTATTATTATTATTATTTTTCATTGAAATGAATTGCCTTTTTGAGGGCTTTAACATGCTCAAAAACTCATGAAATTTTGCACACATGCCAGGTCTGGTGAAAAATTTTGTATTTTAATGGTTTTATATATGAGCACTGGGAAATGGCTCTGTAGCGCCACCTATGCGTTGTTTAATGCAGCCCCACGAACACATCTTTTAGCTACATGTATGAAATTTGGCACACATGTGTGTCATGCCAAGACGAACAAAAAAAAAGTCAATGGGACCATTGACGCAAACCCAACAGGAAGTCCGCCATTTGAAGTGAAGGTGACATTTTGGCTCCAATTTTGCCATTTCCATGCCTCGAACTTTTTCGAACTCCTCCTTGGGATTTTGTCATAGAAAATTCATATTTGGACAGTGCCAACTACACACCTGGGCCATGTTAAATTGCGGAGCTTTTGAGTTTTCGGGTTACTGTGAGGCCGTGGCGCCACGGCGAATTTCGATGACTCGCCATGAAAATCTTATTGCCTCTCGTTCTGTCATACATGGTCCGACGTGGACCAAAGAGCACACATATGATAAGGCTCCAGCCCTGAACATATTTCAACTGCCATATTTGACACCAGGGACAGCGCCACCTAGTGGGAACAGGAAGTGTCATGTTTTACACTTTGGGGTATAGTATTGTGATGCGTGACATCTGCAGCCTCAAATTTTTCCAGAAAAGCCTTAAGGAGTTGGTCTTGGCTTACAGTGAAAACTGTGAGTTTTCGCTGAAGGGTGTGACCCCTGCAGCATGGCGAACATTGATGTCTCGCCATGAAGAAACAAATTAGTATAACTCAATGAAATCCAGTCTGATCAGTACCAGACTTTAAAGGGATGATGTCAGACCCGCCCTGAACAGATTGATATGCCCATTGTCAGGAATACGTAGAGCGCCACCTAGTGGCAACAGGAAATGTCATGTCTTTCATTTTGTTGTACTGATTTTCACAGGTTCATCGTGGCCACCTCAAAAGCGGTGAGTATCACCATCAGTCCTTCATGATGCTTCTGTGCGAAAATTGTGACTTTAAACTGAACAGCGCACCCTGGTGGCAACGCGGTTCACCATGAAAGACGAAGTGGCTTTTGAGGGGCTTGGAAATTTTAAAAAGTCTTGAAATTTGGCCCAAACCTCCAATGTGATGAGGGCTTTGTTGTTATGTGATCATTTTCCGTGAATAGTGCAAAATGGCTCCACAGCGCCCCCTACAAAATTTCAAAACATCAGCCCCTGCTCTGTGTTTTATTTATAAGTCTGAAACCTGGTAAGCTTATGGAGGATATCAAGATGTACAAAAAAGTCTCTTGGAGCAATATCCCAAATCCAACAGGAAGTCAGCCATTTTAAAATTAAGGTGTAATTTTAGCCACTTTTTTGCCTCTTTTCAGGCCTCATACTTTGACGAACTCCTCCAAGGGATTTCATCAGATTAACCCGATCTCCTGTGTGTGTAATCTAAAGACCTTTGTGATGTTAAATTGCGAAGCTTTTACGTTCAGGGAAACGGGGTGGCCATGCATGCACGTGGAGTTTCAATCCCTCGCCAAAAAGCAGTAATCTGCTGTCACTCAAAAACACAATGTCCAATCTCTCCCAAAGTTCGCAGGCGTGATGAGACTCAAGGTCGGAAATGTTTGTTATCCCATTTGTCAGTAATGGTTAGAGCGCCACCTAGTGGGACGACTATAATAATGATTGAATGAGATGAATCGTTAGCTGGTGGTTCTAGGCATAAATTCCATCAATGTGACATCAGATCGGACGTGCTGGTTGTAGGTGTTGGGCGTGGCCTGACGTGCTGGGGTGCGAGGGCCCTCATAACGCTGCTTGCAGCTTTAATTATTAGGGCCCGAGCACTGATAGTGCGAAGGCCCTATTGTATCTGCTCCGTTTCTTATTAGGGCCCGAGCACTGACTGTGCGAAGGCCCTATTGTATCTGCTCCGTTTCTTCTTCTTATTAGGGCCCGAGCACTTCGAGTGCGAAGGCCCTATTGTATCTGCTCTGTTTATTATTATTATTATTATTATTATTATTATTATTATTATTATTATTATTTTTCATTGAAATGAATTGCCTTTTGAGGGCTTTAACATGCTCAAAAACTCATGAAATTTTGCACACATGCCAGGTCTGGTGAAAATTTTGTATTTTAATGGTTTTATATATGAGCACTGGGAAATGGCTCTGTAGCGCCACCTATGCGTTGTTAAATGCAGCCCTACGAACACATCTTTTGAGCTACATGTATGAAATTTAGCACACATGTGTATCATGCCAAGACGAACAAAAAGTCAATGGGACCATTGACGCAGACCCAACAGGAAGTCCGCCATTTGGAAGTGAAAGTGACATTTTGGCTCCAATTTTGCCATTTCCATGCCTCGAACTTTTTCGAACTCCTCCTTGGAATTTTGTCATAGAAACTTCATATTTGGACAGTGCCAACTACACACCTGGGCCATGTTAAATTGCGGAGCTTTTGAGTTTTCGTGATACGGTGAGGCCGTGGCGCCACGGCGAATTTCGATGACTCGCCACGAAAATCTTATTGTCTCTCATTCTCTCATACATGGTCCGACGTGGACCAAAGAGCACACATATGATAAGGCTCACCCCTGAACATATTTCAACTGCCATATTTGACACCAGGGACAGCGCCACCTAGTGGCAACAGGAAATGTCATGTTTTACAGTTTGGTGGACAGTATTGTGATGGGTGACATCTGCAGCCTGAAATTTTTCCAGGAAAGCCTTAAGGAGTTGGTCTTGGCTTACAGTGAAAACTGTGAGTTTTCGCGAAAGGGTGTGACCCCAGCAGCGTGGCGAACATTGATGTCTCGCCATGAAGAAACAAATTAGTGTAACTCAATGAAATCCAATCTGATCAGAACCAGACTTTACAGGCATGATGTCAGACCCGCCCTGAACAGATTGATGTGCCCATTGTCAGGAATACGAGGAGCGCCACCTAGTGGCAGCAGGAAATGTCATGTCTTTCATTTTGTTGTACTGATTTTCACAGGTTCATCGTGGCCACCTGAAAAGCGGTGAATAGCACCATCAGTCCCTCATGATGCTTCAGTGAGAAAATTGTGACTTTAAACTGAACGGCGCACCCTGGTGGTAACGCTGTTCACCATGACCATTGAAGTGGCTTTTGAGGGGCTTGGAAAGTTTAAAATGTCTTGAAATTTGGCGCATACCTCCAATGTGATGAGCGCTTTCTTGTTATTTTACCATTTTCATTGAATAGCGCAAAATGGCTCCACAGCGCCCCCTACAAAATTTCAAATCAACAGCCCCTGCTCTGTGTTTTATGTATGAGTCTCAAACCTGGTAAGCTTATGGAGGATATCAAGATGTACAAAAAGTCTCTTGGAGCAATATCCCAAATCCAACAGGAAGTCAGACATTTTGAAATTAATGTGTAATTTTGGCGACAATTTCCCTTCTTTTCAGGCCTCATACTTTGACGAACTCCTCCAAGGGATTTCATCAGATTGAGGCGATCTCCAGTGCGTGGAATCTAAAGACCTTTGTGATGTTAAATTGCGAAGCTTTTACGTTCAGGAAAGCGGGATGGTCATGGCAGCACGTGGAGTTTCAATCCTCGCCAAAAGCAGTAATCTGTCCAATCTCTCCCAAAGGTCGCAGGCGTGATGAGACTTGAGCTCGGAAAACTTCGGTTATGCTATTTGTCAGTAATGGTTAGAACGCCACCTAGTGGGACAACTATAATCATGATTGAATGAGATGAAATGTTAGCTGGTGGTTAAATGCATGAATTCCACCAATGTGACATCAGATCGGACGCACTGGTTTTAGGAGTTGGGCTTGGCTCGACGTGCCGGGGTGCGAGGGCCCTCATATCGCTGCTTGCAGCTTTAATTATTATTAGGGCCCGAGCACCGAGAGTGCGAAGGCCCTATTGTATCTGTTCCGTTTCTTATTATTAGGGCGCGAGCACTGAGAGTGCGAATGCCCTATTGTATCTGCTCCGTTTCTTATTATTAGGGCCCGAGCACAAAAGTGCGAAGGCCCTATTGTATCTGCTCTGTTTCTTATTATTGTTATTATTATTATTATTATTATTATTATTATTATTATTATTATTTCGGCAAATGAATCGGCCTTTTGAGGGCCTAAACATGCTCGAAAACTCATGAAATTTTGCAGACTCGTCAGGTCTGGTGAAAATTTACGTATTTTAATGTCCGTAGACATGTCCAGGGAAAATTGGCTCAGTAGCGCCACCTAGAAAAATGAGAAACGCGAGCCCCCGAGATGGGTATGACCTACATGTATAAAACTCGGAACACATATCTAACGTTCGGAGACGCACATAAAAGTCTATTATGGCCATGTCCTAAACCCAACAGGAAGTCCGCCATTTGGAAGTGAAGGTGACATTTTGGCTCTAATTTTGCCATTTCCATGCCTCGAACTTTTGCGAACTCCTCATTGGAATTTCATCGTACAAGCTTCATATTTGGTCAGTCTCAACTACACACCTGGGCCATGTTAAATTGCGGAGCTTTTGAGTTTTCGGGTTACTGTGAGGCCGTGGGCGCCACGGCGAATTTCGATGACTCGCCATGAAAATCTTATTGCCTCTCGTTCTGTCATACATTGTCCGACCTTGACCAAAGTGGACACATATGATAAGGCTCCACCCCTGAACATATTTCAACTGCCATATTTGACATCAGGGACAGCGCCACCTAGTGGGAACAGGAAATGTCATGTTTTACACTTTGGGGTACAGTATTGTAATGGGTGACATCTGCAGCCTCAAATTTCTCCAGGAAAGCCTTAAGGAGTTGGTCTTGGGTTACAGAGAAAACTGTGAGTTTTTGCTGAAGGGTGTGACCCCAGCTGCATGGCGAACATTGAGGTCTCGCCATGAAGAAACAAATTAGTGTAACTCAATGAAATCCAATCTGATCAGTACCAGATTTTACAGGGATGATGTCAGACCCGCCCTGAACAGATTGATATGCCCATTGTCAGGAATACGTAGAGCGCCACCTAGTGGCAACAGGAAATGTCATGTCTTTCATTTTGTTGTACTGATTTTCACAGGTTCATCGTGGCCACCTCAAAAGCGGTGAATATTAACATCAGTCCCTCGTGATGCTTCAGTGAGAAAATTGTGACTTTAAACTGAACGGCGCACCCTGGTGGCATCGCGGTTCACCATGACCAATGAAGTGGCTTTTGAGGGGCTTGGAAAGTTTAAAAAGTCTTGAAAATTGGCGCACACCTCTAATGTGATGAGGATTTCTTTTTATATGTTCATTTTCCTTGAACAGCGCAAAATGGCTCCCACAGCGCCCCTACAAAATTTCAAAACAACAGCCCCTGCTCTGTGTTTTATGTATGAGGTTGAAACCTGGCAAGCTTATTGGAGATATCAAGATGTACAAAAAGTCTCTTGGAGCAATATCCCAAATCCAACAGGAAGTCAGCCATTTTAAAATCAATGTGTAAATTTGGCGACATTTTCCCTCTTTTCAGGCCTCATACTTTGACGAACTCCTCCAAGGGATTTCATTAGATTTACGCGATCTCCTGTGTGTGGAATCTAAAGACCTTGGTGATGTTAAATTGCGAAGCTTTTTACGTTCAGGGAAACGGGGTGGTCATGGCGGCACGTGGAGTTTCAATCACCGCCAAAAGCAGTAACCTGCTGTCGCTCAAAAACACAATGTCCAATCTCTCCCAAAGGTCGCAGGCGTGATGAGACTCGAGCTCGGAAATGTTTGTTATGCCATTTGTCAGTAATGGTTAGAGCGCCACCTAGTGGGACGACTATAATAATGGTTGAATGAGATGAAATTTTAGCTGGTGGTTAAATGCATGAATTCCATCAATGTGACATGAGATCGGAAGCGCTGGTTTTAGGGTGTTGGCTTGGCTCGACGCGCAAAAGTGCGAGGGCCCTCATATCGCTGCTTGCAGCTTTTATTATTATTATTATTATTATTATTATTATTATTATTATTATTATTATTATTATTATTATTATTATTCATTATTATTAAAGGCAAAGGGCCTTTTGAGGGCTTTAACATGCTCGAAAACTCTTGGAATTTTGCACACATGCCAGGTCTGGTGAAAATTTTGTATTTTAATGGTTTTACATATGAGCACTGGGAAATTGCTCTGTAGCGCCACCTATGCCTTGTTAAATGCAGCCCTACGAACACATCGTTTTAGCTACATGTATGAAATTTGGCACACATGTGTATCATGCCAAGACGAACAAAAAGTCTTGGGACCATTGACGCCAAACCCAACAGGAAGTCCGCCATTTGGAAGTGAAGGTGACATTTTGGCTCTAATTTTGCCATTTCCATGCCTCGAACTTTTTCGAACTCCTCATTGGAATTTCATCGTACAAGCTTCATATTTGGTCAGTGTCAACTACACACCTGGGCCATGTTAAATTGCGGAGCTTTTGAGTTTTCGGGATACGGTGAGGCCGTGGCGCCACGGCGAATTTTGATGACTCGCCATGAAAATCTTATTGCCTCTCATTCTGTCATACATTGTCCGACCTTGACCAAAGTGGACACATATGATAAGGCTCCACCCTGAACATATTTCAACTGCCATATTTGACATCAGGGACAGCGCCACCTAGTGGGAACAGGAAATGTCATGTTTTACACTTTGGGGTACAGTATTGTAATGGGTGACATCTGCAGCCTCAAATTTCTCCAGGAAAGCCTTAAGGAGTTGGTCTTGGGTTACAGTGAAAACTGTGAGTTTTCGCTGAAGGGTGTGACCCCAGCAGCATGGCGAACATTGAGGTCTCGCCATGAAGAAACAAATTAGTGTAACTCAATGAAATCCAATCTGATCAGTACCAGATTTTACAGGGATGATGTCAGACCCGCCCTGAACAGATTGATATGCCCATTGTCAGGAATACGTAGAGCGCCACCTAGTGGCACCAGGAAATGTCATGTCTTTCATTTTGTTGTACTGATTTTCACAGGTTCATCGTGGCCACCTCAAAAGCGGTGAGTATCACCATCAGTCCTTCATGATGCTTCTGTGCGAAAATTGTGACTTTAAACTGAACGGCGCACCCTGGTGGCAACGCGGTTCACCATGAAAGACGAAGTGGCTTTTGAGGGGCTTGGAAATTTTAAAAAGTCTTGGAATTTGGCCCAAACCTCCAATGTGATGAGGGCTTTGTTGTTATGTGATCATTTTCCTTGAATAGTGCAAAATGGCTCCACAGCGCCCCCTACAAAATTTCAAAACATCAGCCCCTGCTCTGTGTTTTATCTATGAGTCTGAAACCTGGAAACCTTATGGAGGATATCAAGATGTACAAAAAAGTCTCTTGGAGCAATATCCCAAATCCAACAGGAAGTCAGCCATTTTAAAATTAAGGTGTAATTTTAGCCACTTTTTCGCCTCTTTTCAGGCCTCATACTTTGACGAACTCCTCCAAGGGATTTCATCAGATTAACCCGATCTCCTGTGTGTGGAATCTAAAGACCTTTGTGATGTTAAATTGCGAAGCTTTTTACGTTCAGGGAAACGGGGTGGCCATGGCGGCACGTGGAGTTTCAATCCCTCGCCAAAAAGCAGTAATCTGCTGTCACTCAAAAACACAATGTCCAATCTCTCCCAAAGTTCGCAGGCGTGATGAGACTCAAGGTTGGAAATGTTTGTTATCCCATTTGTCAGTAATGGTTAGAGCGCCACCTAGTGGGACGACTATAATCATGATTGAATGAGATGAAATTTGAGCTGGTGGTTAAATGCATGAATTCCATCAATGTGACATCAGATCGGACGTGCTGGTTGTAGGAGTTGGGCGTGGCTCGACGCGCCGAGGGTGCGAGGGCCCTCATAACGCTGCTTGCAGCTTTAATTATTATTATTATTCAGGCAAAACAAGGGCCTTTTTGAGGGCTTTAACATGCTCGAAAACTCTTGGAAATTTGCACACATGCCAGGTCTCGTGAAAAATTTTGTATTTTAATGGTTTTACATATGAGCACTGGGAAATGGCTCTGTAGCGCCACCTATGCCTTGTTAAATGCAGCCCTACGAACACATCGTTTGAGCTACATGTATGAAATTTGGCACACATGTGTATCATGCCAAGACGAACAAAAAAGTCAGTGGGACCATTGACGCAAACCCAACAGGAAGTCCGCCATTTGGAAGTGAAGGTGACATTTTGGCTCTAATTTTGCCATTTCCATGCCTCGAACTTTTGCGAACTCCTCATTGGAATTTCATCATACAAGCTTCATATTTGGTCAGTGTCAACTACACACCTGGGCCATGTTAAATTGCGGAGCTTTTGAGTTTTCGGGATACGGTGAGGCCGTGGCGCCACGGCGAATTTCGATGACTCGCCATGAAAATCTTATTGCCTCTCGTTCTGTCATACATTGTCCGACCTTGACCAAAGTGGACACATATGATAAGGCTCCACCCCTGAACATATTTCAACTGCCATATTTGACATCAGGGATAGCGCCACCTAGTGGGAACAGGAAATGTCATGTTTTACACTTTGGGGTACAGTATTGTAATGGGTGATATCTGCAGCCTCAAATTTCTCCAGGAAAGCCTTAAGGAGTTGGTCTTTGGTTACAGAGAAAACTCTGAGTTTTCGCTGAAGGGTGTGACCCCAGCAGCATGGCGAACATTGAGGTCTCGCCATGAAGAAACAAATTAGTGTAACTCAATGAAATCCAATGTGATCAGTACCAGATGTTACAGGGATGATGTCAGACCCGCCCTGAACAGATTGATATGCCCATTGTCAGGAATACGTAGAGCGCCACCTAGTGGCACCAGGAAATGTCATGTCTTTCATTTTGTTGTACTGATTTTCACAGGTTCATCGTGGCCACCTCAAAAGCGGTGAGTATCACCATCAGTCCTTCATGATGCTTCTGTGCGAAAATTGTGACTTTAAACTGAACGGCGCACCCTGGTGGCAACGCAGTTCACCATGAACAATGAAGTGGCTTTTAAGGGGCTTGGAAAGTTTAAAAAGTGTTGAAATTTGGCGCACACCTCCAATGTGATGAAGGCTTTGTTGTTATGTGATCATTTTCGTTGAATAGCGCAAAATGGCTCCACAGCACCCCCTACAAAATTTCAAAACAACAGCCCCTGCTCTGTGTTTTATGTATGAGTTTGAAACTTGGCAAGCTTATTGGAGATATCAAGATGTACAAAAAGTCTCTTGGAGCAATATCCCAAATCCAACAGGAAGTCAGCCATTTTAAAATTAATGTGTAAATTTGGCGACATTTTCCCTCTTTTCAGGCCTCATACTTTGACGAACTCCTCCAAGGGATTTCATTAGATTTACGCGATCTCCTGTGTGTGGAATCTAAAGACCTTTGTGATGTTAAATTGCGAAGCTTTTACGTTCAGGGAAGCGGGGGTGGTCATGGCGGCACGTGGAGTTTCAATCACTTGCCAAAAAGCAGTAATCTGCTGTCGCTCAAAAACACAATGTCCTGTCTCTCCCAAAGGTCGCAGGCGTGATGAGACTCGAGCTCGGAAATGTTTGTTATGCCATTTGTCAGTAATGGTTAGAGCGCCACCTAGTTGGACGACTATAATAATGGTTGAATGAGATGAAATTTTAGCTGGTGGTTAAATGCATGAATTCCATCAATGTGACATCAGATCGGACGCGCTGGTTGTACGTGTTGGGCGTGGCTCGACGCGCCGGGGGTGCGAGGGCCCTCATATCGCTGCTTGCAGCTTTAATTATTATTATTATTATTATTATTATTCAGGCAAAAGAAGGGCCTTTTTGAGGGCTTTAACATGCTCGAAAACTCTTGGAATTTTGCACACATGCCAGGTCTCGTGAAAAATTTTGTATTTTAATGGTTTTACATATGAGCACTGGGAAATGGCTCTAGAGCGCCACCTATGCGTTGTTAAATGCAGCCCTACGAACACATCGTTTTAGCTACATGTATGAAATCTGGCACACATGTGTATCTTGCCAAGACGAACAAAAAAGTCATTGGGACCATTGACCTAAACCCAACAGGAAGTCCGCCATTTGGAAGTGAAGGTGACATTTTGGCTCTAATTTTGCCATTTCCATGCCTCGAACTTTTCGAACTCCTCCTTGGGATTTGGTCGTATAAGCCTCATCTTTGGTCAGTGTCAACTACACACCTGGGCCATGTTAAATTGCGGAGCTTTTGAGTTTTCGCGATACTGTGAGGCCGTGGCGCCACGGCTAATTTTGATGACTCGCCATGAAAATCTTATTGCCTCTCATTCCCTCATACATTGTCCCATCTGGACCAATGAGCACACATATGATAAGGCTCCACCCTGAACATATCTTAACTGCCATATTTGACACCAGGGACAGCGCCACCTTGTGGGAACAGGAAATGTCATGTTTTACACTTTGGGGTACAGTATTGTTATGGTTGACATCTGCAGCCTCAAATTTCTCCAGGAAAGCCTTAAGGAGTTGGTCTTGGGTTACAGTGAAAACGGTGAGTTTTTCGCAAAAGGGTGTGACCCCAGCAGCATGGCGAACATTGATGTCTCGCCATGCAGAAACAAATTAGTATAACTCAATGAAATCCAGACTGATCAGTACCAGACTTTACAGACATGATGTCAGACCCGCCCTGAACAGATTGATGTGCCAATTGTCAGGAATACGTAGAGCGCCACCTAGTGGCAACAGGAAATGTAATGTCTTTCACTTTGTTGTACTGATTTTCACAGGTTCATCATGGCCACCACAAAAGCAGTGAATATCACCATCAGTCCCTCATGATGCTTCAGTGCGAAAATTGTGACTTTAAACTGAACGGCGCACCCTGGTGGCAACGCGGTTCACCATGAACAATGAAGTGGCTTTTGAGGGGCTTGGAAATTTTAAAAAGTCCTGAAATTTGGCGCACACCTCCAATGTCACAAGCGCTATCCTTTTATGTGATCATTTTCATTGAATAGCGCACAATGGCTCCGCAGCGCCCCCTACAAAATTTCAAAACAACAGCCCCTGCTCTGTGTTTTATCTATAAGTCTGAAACCTGGTAAGCTTATAGGAGGTTTCAAGATGTACAAAAAAGTCTCCTGGAGCAATATCCCAAATCCAACAGGAAGTCAGCCATATTGAAATTAATGTATAATTTTGGCGACAATTTCCTTTCTTTTCAGGCACTGTTCTTTGACGAACTCCTCCAAGGGATTTCATCATATTGACCCAATCTCCAGTGTGTGGAATCTAAAGACCTTTGTGATGTTAAATTGTGAAGCTTTTTACGTTCAGGGAAACGGGGTGGTCATGGTGGCACGTGGAGTTTCAATCACTCGCCAAAAAGCAGTAATCTGCTATCACTCAAAAACACAATGTCCAATCTCTCCCAAAGGTCGCAGGCATGATGAGACTCGAGCTCGGAAATGTTTGTTATGCCATTTGTCAGTAATGGTTAGAGCGCCACCTAGTGGGACGACTATAATAATGGTTGAATTAGATGAAATTTTAGCTGGTGGTTAAATGCATGAATTCCATCAATGTGACATCAGATCGGACGCACTGGTTTTAGGTGTTGGGCGTGGCTCGACGTGCTGGGGTGCGAGGGCCCTCGTATCGCTGCTTGCAGCTTTAATTAGGGCCCGAGCACCGAGAGTGCGAAGGCCCTATTGTATCTGCTCCGTTTCTTCTTATTATTATTATTAGGGCCCGAGCACTTCGAGTGCGAAGGCCCTATTGTATCTGCTCCGTTTCTTATTCTTATTATTATTATTATTATTATTCAGGCAAAAGAAGGGCCTTTTTGAGGGCTTTAACATGCTCGAAAACTCTTGGAATTTTGCACACATGCCAGGTCTGGTGAAAATTTTGTATTTTAATGGTTTTACATATGAGCACTGGGAAATGGCTCTGTAGCGCCACCTATGCCTTGTTAAATGCAGCCCTACGACGAACACATCGTTTTAGCTACATGTATGAAATTTGGCACACATGTACCATGCCAAGACGAACAAAAAGTCTGTGGGACCATTGACACAAACCCAACAGGAAGTCCACCATTTGGAAGTGAAGGTGACATTTTGGCTCTAATTTTGCCATTTCCATGCCTCGAACTTTTGCGAACTCCTCATTGGAATTTCATCGTACAAGCTTCATATTTGGTCAGTGTCAACTACACACCTGGGCCATGTTAAATTGCGGAGCTTTTGAGTTTTCGGGATACGGTGAGGCCGTGGCGCCACGGCGAATTTCGATGACTCGCCATGAAAATCTTATTGCCTCTCGTTCTGTCATACATTGTCCGACCTTGACCAAAGTGGACACATATGATAAGGCTCCACCCCTGAACATATTTCAACTGCCATATTTGACATCAGGGACAGCGCCACCTAGTGGGAACAGGAAATGTCATGTTTTACACTTTGGGGTACAGTATTGTAATGGGTGACATCTGCAGCCTCAAATTTCTCCAGGAAAGCCTTAAGGAGTTGGTCTTGGGTTCCAGAGAACACTGTGAGTTTTTTCACGAAGGGTGTGACCCCAGCAGCATGGCGAACATTGAGGTCTCGCCATGAAGAAACAAATTAGTGTAACTCAATGAAATCCAATCTGATCAGTACCAGATTTTACAGGGATGATGTCAGACCCGCCCTGAACAGATTGATATGCCCATTGTCAGGAATACGTAGAGCGCCACCTAGTGGCACCAGGAAATGTCATGTCTTTCATTTTGTTGTACTGATTTTCACAGGTTCATCGTGGCCACCTCAAAAGCGGTGAATATCACCATCAGTCCCTGTTGATGCTTCAGTGAGAAAATTGTGACTATAAACTGAACGGCGCACCCTGGTGGCAACGCAGTTCACCATGAAAGATGAAGTGGCTTTTGAGGGGCTTGAAAAGTTTAAAAAGTCTTGAAATTTGGCGCACAGCTCTAATGTGATGAGGGATTTCTTTTTATATGTTCATTTTCCTTGAACAGCGCAAAATGGCTCCACAGCGCCCCTACAAAATTTCAAAACAACAGCCCCTGCTCTGTGTTTTATGTATGAGTTTGAAACCTGGCAAGCTTATTGGAGATATCAAGATGTACAAAAAGTCTCTTGGAGCAATATCCCAAATCCAACAGGAAGTCAGCCATTTTAAAATTAATGTGTAAATTTGGCGACATTTTCCCTCTTTTCAGGCCTCATACTTTGACGAACTCCTCCAAGGGATTTCATTAGATTTACGCGATCTCCTGTGTGTGGAATCTAAAGACCTTTGTGATGTTAAATTGCGAAGCTTTTACGTTCAAGGAAACGGGGTGGTCATGGCGGCACGTGGAGTTTCAATCCCTCGCCAAAAAGCAGTAACCTGCTGTCGCTCAAAAACACAATGTCCAATCTCTCCCAAAGGTCGCAGGCGTGATGAGACTCGAGCTTGGAAATGTTTGTTATGCCATTTGTCAGTAATGGTTAGAGCGCCACCTAGTGGGACGACTATAATAATGGTTGAATGAGATGAAATTTTAGCTGGTGGTTAAATGCATGAATTCCATCAATGTGACATCAGATCGGTCGCTCTGGTTTTAGGTGTTGGGCTTGGCTCGACGTGCTGGGGTGCGAGGGCCCTCGTATCGCTGCTTGCAGCTTTAATTATTATTATTATTCAGGCAAAACAAGGGCCTTTTTGAGGGCTTTAACATGCTCGAAAACTCATGAAATTTTGCACACATGCCAGGTCTGGTGAAAAATTTCGTATTTTAATGGTTTTACATATGAGCACTGGGAAATGGCTCTAGAGCGCCACCTATGCGCTGTTAAATGCAGCCTTACGAACACATCGTTTGGGCTACATGTATGAAATCTGGCACACATGTGTATCATGCCGAGACAAACAAAAAAGTCTATGGCCACATATGACGCAAACCCAACAGGAAGTCCGCAATTTAGAAGTGAAGGTGACATTTTGGCTCTAATTTTGCCATTTCCATGCCTCGAACTTTTGCGAACTCCTCATTGGAATTTCATCGTACAAGCTTCATATTTGGTCAGTGTCAACTACACACCTGGGCCATGTTAAATTGCGGAGCTTTTGTGTTTTCGGGATACGGTGAGGCCGTGGCGCCACGGCGAATTTCGATGACTCGCCATGAAAATCTTATTGCCTCTCGTTCTGTCATACATTGTCCGACCTTGACCAAAGTGGACACATATGATAAGGCTCCACCCCTGAACACATTTCAAGTGCCATATTTGACATCAGGGACAGCGCCACCTAGTGGGAACAGGAAATGTCATGTTTTACACTTTGGGGTACAGTATTGTAATGGGTGACATCTGCAGCCTCAAATTTCTCCAGGAAAGCCTTAAGGAGTTGGTCTTGGGTTACAGTGAAAACTGTGAGTTTTCGCGAAAGGGTGTGACCCCAGCAGCATGGCGAACATTGAGGTCTCGCCATGAAGAAACAAATTAGTGTAACTCAATGAAATCCAATCTGATCAGTACCAGATTTTACAGGGATGATGTCAGACCCGCCCTGAACAGATTGATATGCCCATTGTCAGGAATACGTAGAGCGCCACCTAGTGGCACCAGGAAATGTCATGTCTTTCATTTTGTTGTACTGATTTTCACAGGTTCATCGTGGCCACCTCAAAAGTGGTGAGTATCACCATCAGTCCTTCATGATGCTTCTGTGCGAAAATTGTGACTTTAAACTGAACGGCGCACCCTGGTGGCAACGCAGTTCACCATGAAAGATGAAGTGGCTTTTCAGGGGCTTGGAAATTTTAAAAGTCTTGGAATTTGGCCCAAACCTCCAATGTGATGAGGGCTTTGTTGTTATGTGATCATTTTCCTTGAATAGTGCAAAATGGCTCCACAGCGCCCCCTACAAAATTTCAAAACATCAGCCCCTGCTCTGTGTTTTATTTATAAGTCTGAAACCTGGTAAGCTTATGGAGGATATCAAGATGTACAAAAAAGTCTCTTGGAGCAATATCCCAAATCCAACAGGAAGTCAGCCATTTTAAAATGAATGTGTAATTTTAGCCACTTTTTCGCCTCTTTTCAGGCCTCATACTTTGACGAACTCCTCCAAGGGATTTCATCAGATAGACGCGATCTCCAGTGCGTGGAATCCAAAGACCTTTGTGATGTTAAATTGCGAAGCTTTTTATGTTCAGGGAAACGGGGTGGTCATGGTGGCACGTGGAGTTTCAATCACTCACCAAAAAGCAGTAATCTGCTGTCACTCAAAAACACAATGTCCAATCTCTCCCAGAGGTCGCAGTTATGATGAGACTCGAGCTTGGAAATGTTTGTTATGCCATTTGTCAGTAATGGTTAGAGCGCCACCTAGTGGGACGACTATAATCATCATTGAATGAGATGAAATTTTAGCTGGTGGTTAAATGCATGAATTCCATCAATGTGACATTTGATTGGAGGTGCTGGTTGTAGGTGTTGGGCGTGGCTCGACGCGATGGGGTGCGAGGGCCCTCATAACGCTGCTTGCAGCTTTAATTAGGGCCCGAGCACTTCGAGTGCGAAGGCCCTATTGTATCTGCTCTGTTTATTATTATTATTATTATTATTATTACTATTTTTCATTGAAATGAATGGCCTTTTTGAGGGCTTTAACATGCTCAAAAACTCATGAAATTTTGCACACATGCCAGGTCTGGTGAAAAATTTTGTATTTTAATGGTTTTCCATATGAGCATTGGGAAATGGCTCTGTAGCGCCACCTATGCCTTGTTAAATGCAGCCCTATGAACACATCATTTGAGCTACATGTATGAAATTTGGCACACATGTGTATCATGCCAAGACGAACAAAAAAGTCTGTGGGCCCATTGATGCAAACCCAACAGGAAGTCCGCCATTTGGAAGTGAAGGTGACATTTTGGCTCTAATTTTGCCATTTCCATGCCTCGAACTTTTCGAACTCCTCCTTGGGATTTCATTGTTTAAGCTTCATATTTGGTCAGTGCCAACTACACACCTGGGCCATGTTAAATTGCGGAGCTTTTGAGTTTTCGGGATACGGTGAGGCCGTGGCGCCACGGCTAATTTCGATGACTCGCCATGAAAATCTTATTGCCTCTCATTCTGTCATACATTGTCCCATCTGGACCAAAGTGGACACATATGATAAGGCTCCACCACTGAACATATTTCAAGTGCCATATTTGACATCAGGGACAGCGCCACCTAGTGGGAACAGGAAGTGTCATGTTTTACACTTTGGGGTACAGTATTGTAATGGGTGACATCTGCAGCCTCAAATTTCTCCAGGAAAGCCTTAAGGAGTTGGTCTTGGGTTACAGAGAAAACTGTGAGTTTTCACTGAAGGGTGTGACCCCAGCAGCATGGCGAACATTGAGGTCTCGCCATGAAGAAACAAATTAGTGTAACTCAATGAAATCCAGTCTGATCAGAACCAGATTTTACAGGGATGATGTCAGACCCGCACTGAACAGATTGATATGCCCATTGTCAGGAATACGTAGAGCGCCACCTAGTGGCACCAGGAAATGTCATGTCTTTCATTTTGTTGTACTGATTTTCACAGGTTCATCGTGGCCACCTCAAAAGCGGTGAGTATCACCATCAGTCCTTCATGATGCTTCTGTGCGAAAATTGTGACTTTAAACTGAACGGCGCACCCTGGTGGCAACGCGGTTCACCATGAAAGACGAAGTGACTTTTGAGGGGCTTGGAAATTTTCAAAAGTCTTGGAATTTGGCCCAAACCTCCAATGTGATGAGGGCTTTGTTGTTATGTGATCATTTTCCTTGAATAGTGCAAAATGGCTCCACAGCGCCCCCTACAAAATTTCAAAACATCAGCCCCTGCTCTGTGTTTTATTTATAAGTCTGAAACCTGGTAAGCTTATGGAGGATATCAAGATGTACAAAAAGTCTCTTGGAGCAATATCCCAAATCCAACAGGAAGTCAGCCATTTTAAAATTAAGGTGTAATTTTAGCCACTTTTTCGCCTCTTTTCAGGCCTCATACTTTGACGAACTCCTCCAAGGGATTTCATCAGATTAACCCGATCTCCTGTGTGTGGAATCTAAAGACCTTTGTGATGTTAAATTGCGAAGCTTTTTACGTTCAGGGAAACGGGGTGGCCATGGCGGCACGTGGAGTTTCAATCCCTCGCCAAAAAGCAGTAATCTGCTGTCACTCAAAAACACAATGTCCAATCTCTCCCAAAGTTCGCAGGCGTGATGAGACTCAAGGTCGGAAATGTTTGTTATCCCATTTGTCAGTAATGGTTAGAGCGCCACCTAGTGGGACGATTATAATAATGATTGAATGAGATGAATCGTTAGCTGGTGGTTCTAGGCATGAATTCCATCAATGTGACATCAGATCGGACGTGCTGGTTGTAGGTGTTGGGTGTGGCCGGACGTGCCGGGGTGCGAGGGCCCTCATAACGCTGCTTGCAGCTTTAATTAGGGCCCGAGCACTGAGAGTGCGAAGGCCCTATTGTATCTGCTCTGTTTATTATTATTATTATTATTATTAGGGCCCGAGCACAAAAGTGCGAAGGCCCTATTGTATCTGCTCTGTTTCTTATTATTATTATTATTATTATTATTATTATTATTATTATTATTATTATTATTATTATTATTATTTCGGCAAATGAATCGGCCTTTTGAGGGCCTAAACATGCTCGAAAACTCATGAAATTTTGCAGACTCGTCAGGTCTGGTGAAAATTTACGTATTTTAATGTCCGTGAGACATGTCCAGGGAAAATTGGCTCAGTAGCGCCACCTAGAAAAATGAGAAACGCGAGCCCCGAGATGGGTATGACCTACATGTATAAAACTCGGAACACATATCTAACGTTCGGAGACGCACATAAAAGTCTATTATGGCCATGTCCTAAACCCAACAGGAAGTCCGCCATTTGGAAGTGAAGGTGACATTTTGGCTCTAATTTTGCCATTTCCATGCCTCGAACTTTTGCGAACTCCTCATTGGAATTTCATCGTACAAGCTTCATATTTGGTCAGTCTCAACTACACACCTGGGCCATGTTAAATTGCGGAGCTTTTGAGTTTTCGGGTTACTGTGAGGCCGTGGCGCCACGGCGAATTTCGATGACTCGCCATGAAAATCTTATTGCCTCTCGTTCTGTCATACATTGTCCGACCTTGACCAAAGTGGACACATATGATAAGGCTCCACCCCTGAACATATTTCAACTGCCATATTTGACACCAGGGACAGCGCCACCTAGTGGGAACAGGAAATGTCATGTTTTACACTTTGGGGTACAGTATTGTAATGGGTGACATCTGCAGCCTCAAATTTCTCCAGGAAAGCCTTAAGGAGTTGGTCTTGGGTTACAGAGAAAACTGTGAGTTTTCGCTGAAGGGTGTGACCCCAGCAGCATGGCGAACATTGAGGTCTCGCCATGAAGAAACAAATTAGTGTAACTCAATGAAATCCAATCTGATCAGTACCAGATTTTACAGGGATGATGTCAGACCCACCCTGAACAGATTGATATGCCCATTGTCAGGAATACGTAGAGCGCCACCTAGTGGCACCAGGAAATGTCATGTCTTTCATTTTGTTGTACTGATTTTCACAGGTTCATCGTGGCCACCTCAAAAGCGGTGAATATCACCATCAGTCCCTCTTGATGCTTCAGTGAGAAAATTGTGACTATAAACTGAACGGCGCACCCTGGTGGCAACGCAGTTCACCATGAAAGATGAAGTGGCTTTTGAGGGGCTTGAAAAGTTTAAAAAGTCTTGAAATTTGGCGCACACCTCTAATGTGATGAGGATTTCTTTTTATATGTTCATTTTCCTTGAAGAGCGCAAAATGGCTCCACAGCGCCCCTACAAAATTTCAAAACAACAGCCCCTGCTCTGTGTTTTATGTATGAGTTTGAAACCTGGCAAGCTTATTGGAGATATCAAGATGTACAAAAAGTCTCTTGGAGCAATATCCCAAATCCAACAGGAAGTCAGCCATTTTAAAATTAATGTGTAAATTTGGCGACATTTTCCCTCTTTTCAGGCCTCATACTTTGACGAACTCCTCCAAGGGATTTCATTAGATTTACACGATCTCCTGTGTGTGGAATCTAAAGACCTTTGTGATGTTAAATTGCGAAGCTTTTACGTTCAGGGAAACGGGGTGGTCATGGCGGCACGTGGAGTTTCAATCACCGCCAAAAGCAGTAACCTGCTGTCGCTCAAAAACACAATGTCCAATCTCTCCCAAAGGTCGCAGGCGTGATGAGACTCGAGCTCGGAAATGTTTGTTATGCCATTTGTCAGTAATGGTTAGAGCGCCACCTAGTGGGACGACTATAATAATGGTTGAATGAGATGAAATTTTAGCTGGTGGTTAAATGCATGAATTCCATCAATGTGACATCAGATCGGAAGCGCTGGTTTTAGGTGTTGGGCTTGGCTCGACGCCGCGCGGGGTGCGAGGGCCCTCATATCGCTGCTTGCAGCTTTAATTATTATTATTATTATTATTATTTTTTCATTGAAATGAATTGCCTTTTTGAGGGCTTTAACATGCTCAAAAACTCATGAAATTTTGCACACATGCCAGGTCTGGTGAAAAATTTTGTATTTTAATGGTTTTACAAATGAGCACTGGGAAATGGCTCTGTAGCGCCACCTATGCCTTGTTAAATGCAGCCCTACGAACACATCGTTTTAGCTACATGTATGAAATTTGGCACACATGTGTATCATGCCAAGACGAACAAAAAGTCAGTGGGACCATTGACTTAAACCCAACAGGAAGTCCGCCATTTTGGATTGAAGGTCACATTTTGGCTCTAATTTTGCCATTTCCATGCCTCGAACTTTTGCGAACTCCTCATTGGAATTTCATCGTACAAGCTTCATATTTGGTCAGTGCCAACTACACACCTGGGCCATGTTAAATTGCGGAGCTTTTGAGTTTTCGGGATACGGTGAGGCCGTGGCACCACGGCGAATTTCAATGACTCGCCATGAAAATCTTATTGCCTCTCGTTCTGTCATACATTGTCCGACCTTGACCAAAGTGGACACATATGATAAGGCTCCACCCTGAACATATTTCAACTGCCATATTTGACATCAGGGAGAGCGCCACCTAGTGGGAACAGGAAATGTCATGTTTTACACTTTGGGGTACAGTATTGTAATGGGTGACATCTGCAGCCTCAAATTTCTCCAGGAAAGCCTTAAGGAGTTGGTCTTGGGTACAGAAAACTGTGAGTTTTCGCTGAAGGGTGTGACCCCAGCAGCATGGCGAACATTGAGGTCTCGCCATGAAGAAACAAATTAGTGTAACTCAATGAAATCCAATCTGATCAGTACCAGATTTTACAGGGATGATGTCAGACCCGCCCTGAAGAGATTGATGTGCCCATTGTCAGGAATACGTAGAGCGCCACCTAGTGGCACCAGGAAATGTCATGTCTTTCATTTTGTTGTACTGATTTTCACAGGTTCATCGTGGCCACCTCAAAAGCGGTGAGTATCACCATCAGTCCTTCATGATGCTTCTGTGCGAAAATTGTGACTTTAAACTGAACGGCGCACCCTGGTGGCAACGCAGTTCACCATGAAAGACGAAGTGGCTTTTGAGGGGCTTGGAAATTTTAAAAGTCTTGGAATTTGGCCCAAACCTCCAATGTGATGAGGCGCTTTGTTGTTATGTGATCATTTTCCTTGAATAGTGCAAAATGGCTCCACAGCGCCCCTACAAAATTTCAAAACATCAGCCCCTGCTCTGTGTTTTATTTATAAGTCTGAAACCTGGTAAGCTTATGGAGGATATCAAGATGTACAAAAAGTCTCTTGGAGCAATATCCCAAATCCAACAGGAAGTCAGCCATTTTAAAATTAAGGTGTAATTTTAGCCACTTTTTCCCCGCTTTTCAGACCTCATACTTTGACGAACTCCTCCAAGGCATTTCATCACATTAACCCGATCTCCTGTGTGTGGAATCTAAAGACCTTTGTGATGTTAAATTGCGAAGCTTTTTACGTTCAGGGAAACGGGGTGGCCATGGCGGCACGTGGAGTTTCAATCCCTCGCCAAAAAGCAGTAATCTGCTGTCACTCAAAAACACAATGTCCAATCTCTCCCAAAGTTCGCAGGCGTGATGAGACTCAAGGTCGGAAATGTTTGTTATCCCATTTGTCAGTAATGGTTAGAGCGCCACCTAGTGGGACGACTATAATAATGATTGAATGAGATGAATCGTTAGCTGGTGGTTCTAGGCATGAATTCCATCAATGTGACATCAGATCGGACGTGCTGGTTGTAGGTGTTGGGCGTGGCCCGACGTGCCGGGTGCGAGGGGCCCTCATAGCGCTGCTTGCAGCTTTAATTAGGGCCCGAGCACTGAGAGTGCGAAAGGCCCTATTGTATCTGCTCCGTTTCTTATTAGGGCCCGAGCACAAAAGTCACAAAAGGCCCTATTGTATCTGCTCTGTTTCTTATTATTATTATTATTATTATTATTATTATTATTATTATTATTATTATTATTATTATTATTATTTCGGCAAATGAATCGGCCTTTTGAGGGCCTAAACATGCTCGAAAACTCATGAAATTTTGCAGACTCGTCAGGTCTGGTGAAAATTTACGTATTTTAATGTCCGTAGACATGTCCAGGGAAAATTGGCTCAGTAGCGCCACCTAGAAAAATGAGAAACGCGAGCCCCGAGATGGGTATGACCTACATGTATAAAACTCCACACACATATCTAACGTTCGGAGACGCACATAAAAGTCTATTATGGCCATGTCCTAAACCCAACAGGAAGTCCGCCATTTGGAAGTGAAGGTGACATTTTGGCTCTAATTTTGCCATTTCCATGCCTCGAACTTTTGCGAACTCCTCATTGGAATTTCATCGTACAAGCTTCATATTTGGTCAGTCTCAACTACACACCTGGGCCATGTTAAATTGCGGAGCTTTTGAGTTTTCGGGTTACTGTGAGGCCGTGGCGCCACGGCGGCGAATTTCGATGACTCGCCATGAAAATCTTATTGCCTCTCGTTCTGTCATACATTGTCCGACCTTGACCAAAGTGGACACATATGATAAGGCTCCACCCCTGAACATATTTCAACTGCCATATTTGACATCAGGGACAGCGCCACCTAGTGGGAACAGGAAATGTCATGTTTTACACTTTGGGGTACAGTATTGTAATGGGTGACATCTGCAGCCTCAAATTTCTCCAGGAAAGCCTTAAGGAGTTGGTCTTGGGTTACAGAGAAAACTGTGAGTTTTCGCTGAAGGGTGTGACCCCAGCTGCATGGCGAACATTGAGGTCTCGCCATGAAGAAACAAATTAGTGTAACTCAATGAAATCCAATCTGATCAGTACCAGATTTTACAGGGATGATGTCAGACCCGCCCTGAACAGATTGATATGCCCATTGTCAGGAATACGTAGAGCGCCACCTAGTGGCAACAGGAAATGTCATGTCTTTCATTTTGTTGTACTGATTTTCACAGGTTCATCGTGGCCACCTCAAAAGCGGTGAATATTAACATCAGTCCCTCGTGATGCTTCAGTGAGAAAATTGTGACTTTAAACTGAACGGCGCACCCTGGTGGCATCGCGGTTCACCATGACCAATGAAGTGGCTTTTGAGGGGCTTGGAAAGTTTAAAAGTCTTGAAAATTGGCGCACACCTCTAATGTGATGAGGGATTTCTTTTTATATGTTCATTTTCCTTGAACAGCGCAAAATGGCTCCACAGCGCCCCCTACAAAATTTCAAAACAACAGCCCCTGCTCTGTGTTTTATGTATGAGGTTGAAACCTGGCAAGCTTATTGGAGATATCAAGATGTACAAAAAGTCTCTTGGAGCAATATCCCAAATCCAACAGGAAGTCAGCCATTTTAAAATCAATGTGTAAATTTGGCGACATTTTCCCTCTTTTCAGGCCTCATACTTTGACGAACTCCTCCAAGGGATTTCATTAGATTTACGCGATCTCCTGTGTGTGGAATCTAAAGACCTTGGTGATGTTAAATTGCGAAGCTTTTACGTTCAGGGAAACGGGGTGGTCATGGCGGCACGTGGAGTTTCAATCACCGCCAAAAGCAGTAACCTGCTGTCGCTCAAAAACACAATGTCCAATCTCTCCCAAAGGTCGCAGGCGTGATGAGACTCGAGCTCGGAAATGTTTGTTATGCCATTTGTCAGTAATGGTTAGAGCGCCACCTAGTGGGACGACTATAATAATGGTTGAATGAGATGAAATTTTAGCTGGTGGTTAAATGCATGAATTCCATCAATGTGACATGAGATCGGAAGCGCTGGTTTTAGGTGTTGGGCTTGGCTCGCGCTCGGGGCGCGCCGGGGTGCGAGGGCCCTCATATCGCTGCTTGCAGCTTTAATTATTATTATTATTATTATTATTATTATTATTCAGGCAAAAGAAGGGCCTTTTTGAGGGCTTTAACATGCTCGAAAACTCTTGGAATTTTGCACACATGCCAGGTCTGGTGAAAAATTTTGTATTTTAATGGTTTTACATATGAGCACTGGGAAATGGCTCTGTAGCGCCACCTATGCCTTGTTAAATGCAGCCCTACAAACACATCGTTTTAGCTACATGTATGAAATTTGGCACACATGTGTATCATGCCAAGACGAACAAAAAGTCTGTGGGACCATTGACGCAAACCCAACAGGAAGTCCGCCATTTGGAAGTGAACGTGACATTTTGGCTCTAATTTTGCCATTTCCATGCCTCGAACTTTTGCAAACTCCTCATTGGAATTTCATCGTACAAGCTTCATATTTGGTCAGTGTCAACTACACACCTGGGCCATGTTAAATTGCGGAGCTTTTGAGTTTTCGGGATACGGTGAGGCCGTGGCGCCACGGCGAATTTCGATGACTCGCCATGAAAATCTTATTGCCTCTCTTTCTGTCATACATTGTCCGACCTTGACCAAAGTGGACACATATGATAAGGCTCCACCCCTGAACATATTTCAACTGCCATATTTGACATCAGGGAGAGCGCCACCTAGTGGGAACAGGAAATGTCATGTTTTACACTTTGGGGTACAGTATTGTAATGGGTGACATCTGCAGCCTCAAATTTCTCCAGGAAAGCCTTAAGGAGTTGGTCTTGGGTTACAGAGAAAACTGTGAGTTTTCGCTGAAGGGTGTGACCCCAGCAGCATGGCGAACATTGAGGTCTCGCCATGAAGAAACAAATTAGTGTAAGTCAATGAAATCCAATCTGATCAGTACCAGATTTTACAGACATGATGTCAGACCCGCCCTGAACAGATTGATGTGCCCATTGTCAGGAATACGTAGAGCGCCACCTAGTGGCACCAGGAAATGTCATGTCTTTCATTTTGTTGTACTGATTTTCACAGGTTCATCGTGGCCACCTGAAAAGCGGTGAGTATCACCATCAGTCCTTCATGATGCTTCTGTGCAAAAATTGTTACTTTAAACTGAACAGCGCACCCTGGTGGCAACGCGGTTCACCATGAAAGACGAAGTGGCTTTTGAGGGGCTTGGAAATTTTAAAAGTCTTGGAATTTGGCCCAAACCTCCAATGTGATGAGGGCTTTGTTGTTATGTGATCATTTTCCTTGAATAGTGCAAAATGGCTCCACAGCGCCCCTACAAAATTTCAAAACATCAGCCCCTGCTCTGTGTTTTATTTATAAGTCTGAAACCTGGTAAGCTTATGGAGGATATCAAGATGTACAAAAAAAGTCTCTTGGAGCAATATCCCAAATCCAACAGGAAGTCAGCCATTTTTAAATTAAGGTGTAATTTTAGCCACTTTTTCGCCTCTTTTCAGGCCTCATACTTTGACGAACTCCTCCAAGGGATTTCATCAGATTAACCCGATCTCCTGTGTGTGGAATCTAAAGACCTTTGTGATGTTAAATTGCGAAGCTTTTTACGTTCAGGGAAACGGGGTGGCCATGGCGGCACGTGGAGTTTCAATCCCTCGCCAAAAAGCAGTAATCTGCTGTCACTCAAAAACACAATGTCCAATCTCTCCCAAAGTTCGCAGGCGTGATGAGACTCAAGGTCGGAAATGTTTGTTATCCCATTTGTCAGTAATGGTTAGAGCGCCACCTAGTGGGACGACTATAATAATGATTGAATCAGATGAATCGTTAGCTGGTGGTTCTAGGCATGAATTCCATCAATGTGACATCAGATCGGACGTGCTGGTTGTAGGTGTTGGGTGTGGCCCGACGTGCCGGGGTGCGAGGGCCCTCATAACGCTGCTTGCAGCTTTAATTATTATTATTATTATTATTTCGGCAAATGAATCGGCCTTTTGAGGGCCTAAACATGCTCAAAAACTCATGAAATTTTGCACACGCGTCAGGTCTGGTGAAAATTTACGTATTTTAATGTCCGTAGACATGTCCAGGGAAAATTGGCTCAGTAGCGCCACCTAGAAAAATGAGAAACGCGAGCCCCCGAGATGGGTATGACCTACATGTATAAAACTCGGAACACATATCTAACGTTTGGAGACGCACAAAAAAGTCTATGATGGCCATGTCCTAAACCCAACAGGAAGTCCGCCATTTGGAAGTGAACGTGACATTTTGGCTCTAATTTTGCCATTTCCATGCCTCGAACTTTTGCGAACTCCTCATTGGAATTTCATCGTACAAGCTTCATATTTGGTCAGTGTCAACTACACACCTGGGCCATGTTAAATTGCGGAGCTTTTGAGTTTTCGGGATACGGTGAGGCCGTGGCGCCACGGCGAATTTTGATGACTCGCCATGAAAATCTTATTGCCTCTCGTTCTGTCATACATTGTCCGACCTTGACCAAAGTGGACACATATGATAAGTCTCCACCCCTGAACATATTTCAACTGCCATATTTGACACCAGGGACAGCGCCACCTAGTGGGAACAGGAAATGTCATGTTTTACACTTTGGGGTACAGTATTGTAATGGGTGACATCTGCAGCCTCAAATTTCTCCAGGAAAGCCTTAAGGAGTTGGTCTTGGGTTACAGAGAAAACTGTGAGTTTTCGCTGAAGGTGTGACCCCAGCAGCATGGCGAACATTGAGGTCTCGCCATGAAGAAACAAATTAGTGTAACTCAATGAAATCCAATGTGATCAGTACCAGATTTTACAGGCATGATGTCAGACCCGCCCTGAACAGATTGATATGCCCATTGTCAGGAATACGTAGAGCGCCACCTAGTGGCACCAGGAAATGTCATGTCTTTCATTTTGTTGTACTGATTTTCACAGGTTCATCGTGGCCACCTCAAAAGCGGTGAATATCACCATCAGTCCCTCTTGATGCTTCAGTGATAAAATTGTGACTATAAACTGAACGGCGCACCCTGGTGGCAACGCAGTTCACCATGAAAGATGAAGTGGCTTTTGAGGGGCTTGAAAAGTTTAAAAAGCTTTGAAATTTGGCGCACACCTCTAATGTGATGAGGGATTTCCTTTTATATGTTCATTTTCCTTGAACAGCGCAAAATGGCTCCACAGCGCCCCCTACAAAATTTCAAAACAACAGCCCCTGCTCTGTGTTTTATGTATGAGTTTGAAACCTGGCAAGCTTATTGGAGATATCAAGATGTACAAAAAGTCTCTTGGAGCAATATCCCAAATCCAACAGGAAGTCAGCCATTTTAAAATTAATGTGTAAATTTGGCGACATTTTCCCTCTTTTCAGGCCTCATACTTTGACGAACTCCTCCAAGGGATTTCATTAGATTTACGCGATCTCCTGTGTGTGGAATCTAAAGATCTTTGTGATGTTAAATTGCGAAGCTTTTTACGTTCAGGGAAACGGGGTGGTCATGGCGGCACGTGGAGTTTCAATCACTCGCCAAAAAGCAGTAACCTGCTGTCGTTCAAAAACACAATGTCCAATCTCTCCCAAAGGTCGCAGGCGTGATGAGACTCGAGCTCAGAAATGTTTGTTATGCCATTTGTCAGTAATGGTTAGAGCGCCACCTAGTGGGACGACTATAATAATGGTTGAATGAGATGAAATTTTAGCTGGTGGTTAAATGCATGAATTCCATCAATGTGACATCAGATCGGAAGCGCTGGTTTTAGGTGTTGGGCTTGGCTCGACGCGCCGGGGGTGCGAGGGTCCTCATATCGCTGCTTGCAGCTTTAATTGAGCTTTGTATTTGCTTTCAGACTGCATGGGAAGAACGCTAATCTACACTGAGCATCTGAAGAACAACATGCAAGTCCTCAAACACATTGGATCCAAAATCTGTTCCAGTTCCTCAGACACCATCAGAGACTGTTTTGAAAGCCCTCTACTATCAAGTCTGGATAAAAAGAAACTTTGTCAACCACTGCAAGTATCAAGTGTTTTAAATTTTGTTTGACTGTTTATTATGTACTTATTTGTTTTTGGTTGTATTAAGTTTGATATTAATTAGATCAGTGCCTTTTTAGTCATTAATTTGATTATTAAATATTAACTGTTTAATTTAATCATTGTCTCTATTGGTTTTTATTAATGTTTCTAGCAAATTACAGGGAGTACAGAATTATTAGGCAAATGAGTATTTTGTCCACATCATCCTCTTCATGCATGTTGTCTTACTCCAAGCTGTGGATGTGCATCTCTGTAATGAGAAGGGGTGTGGTCTAATCACATCAACACCCTATATCAGGTTTGCATAATTATTAGGCAACTTCCTTTCCTTTGGCAAAATGGGTCAAACGAAGGACTTGACAGGTTCAGAAAAGTCAAAAATAGTGAGATATCTTGCAGAGGGATGCAGCAGTCTTAAAATTGCAAAGCCTCTGAAGCGTGATCATCGAACAATCAAGCGTTTCATTCAAAATAGTCAACAGGGTCGCAAGAAGCGTGTGGAAAAACCAAGGCGCAAAATAACTGCCCATGAACTGAGAAAAGTCAAGCGTGCAGCTGCCAAGATGCCACTTGCCACCAGTTTGGCCATATTTCAGAGCTGCAACATCACTAGAGTGCCCAAAAGCACAAGGTGTGCAATACTCAGAGACATGGCCAAGATAAGAAAGGCTGAAAGACGACCACCACTGAACAAGACACACAAGCTGAAACGTCAAGACTGGGCCAAGAAATATCTCAAGACTGATTTTTCTAAGGTTTTATGGACTGATGAAATGAGAGTGAGTCTTGATGGGCCAGATGGATGGGCCCGTGGCTGGATTGTGTTAAGGTTCAAAAGTTGGAGAAAAGGAGTACGGAGGGCTCACAAGCAAATAACAACTCTGGTCCGGAAGATGTGGTCAAAGCAAAGATTTATTGATAACGCGTGGAGTCCGAAGCTGGGCAAAGTCAGCAATCGAACTGAACTTACAACAATTAGACAAAGGTTTTATATGGGTACAATAACAAAGCCCCCTCTTTTGCAAAAATAGACAAAGTACAGCTTACGTCACTTAAACCACAAAATGTTCCTGCTAACTTTAACATATTTTAAAGAACATCACGTCTCATCTCCATCCCGGTGTCGCCCCGCGTACGCCTCCTTATCTTCCCGTAGATCAGGTATACTTCCTGTAAGCATCTGACAATCTGCCGGCACAATTTGCAATTGCAGCAAAAACACATCTTCACTTCTTACCTACCAAAATAGATCTGTTATGGTGTGTATGTGTGTGTGTGAGTGTGTGTGTGTATGTGGGTGCCTGCTGTGTAGGCTATGTCTGTGTCATGACCCCGTCTGCACCTCTGCTAACCTCACACCTCCCATCTTAGCCAGACATAAGGCCTGTGCACCTACACAGCTGAACTCTGTGTAATTTCTAGGCTAAATGTCACACTCGAACCATGAAGGAAACTTACTCAAACTGAACATAACTGAAACTTAAACTCACTTAAAAGGATATAAATGATAAATGATACAAACTTAACTCTTAGCTCTCAAGGATATAAGGATATAAGGATATAACTCCAGGCATCTGACATGTAAGCAGGTGTGTTGCCATTCCTTTCAGAGCTCCTGTCCTCCTCACCGTGTATTGGCTGATCCTTAACGCCTGCCAAGAGTTTCTGACCTTCACTTGACCAGGAGCCACAGCTCTTTAATAAGCTCAAATGCAATCATGTGTAAAAGATTAAAATCATTTTCATAACAAAAGTTCTCTCTTCTCAGATCTACCAATATGTTTGCTCGTCTCTACTACAGTTCAATCATTGAAAATCACACTGATCAGCATACTTTGTGGAAATTACAGATTACATCATGGCAAAAGCATTTTTCAGACCCCTCAATTGGTAAAGGGCAGAGAGCTCCAGTCCGACTCAGACACCAGCAAGGTGGAGGTGGAGTACTGGTTTGGGCTGGTATCATCAAAGATGAGCTTGTGGGGCCTTTTTGGGTTGAGGATGGAGTCAAGCTCAACTCCCAGTCCTACTGCCAGTTTCTGGAAGACACCTTCTTCAAGCAGTGGTACAGGAAGAAGTCTGCATCCTTCAAGAAAAACATGATTTTCATGCAGGACAATGCTCATCACACGCGTCCAAGTACTCCACAGCATGGCTGGCAAGAAAGGGTATAAAAGAAGAAAAACTAATGACATGGCCTCCTTGTTCACCTAATCTGAACCCCATTGAGAACCTGTGGTCCATCATCAAATGTGAGATTTACAAGGAGGGAAAACAGTACACCTCTCTGAACAGTGTCTGGGAGGCTGTGGTTGCTGCTGCACGCAATGTTGATGGTGAACAGATCAAAACACTGACAGAATCCATGGATGGCAGGCTTTTGAGTGTCCTTGCAAAGAAAGGTGGCTATATTGGTCGCTGATTTGTTTTTGTTTCGTTTTTGAATGTCAGAAATGTATATTTGTGAATGTGGAGATGTTATATTGGTTTCACTGGTAAAAATAAATAATTGAAATGGGTATATATTTGTTTTTGTTAAGTTGCCTAATAATTATGCACAGTAATAGTCACCTGCACACACAGATATCCCCTAAAATAGCTAAAACTAAAAACAAACTAAAACTACTTCCAAAAACATTCAGCTTTGATATTAATGAGTTTTTTGGGTTCATTGAGAACATGGTTGTTGTTCAATAATAAAATTATTCCTCAAAAATACAACTTGCCTAATAATTCTGCACTCCCTGTATAACAAAGAATGTAGGTAGGTTTTATGCCCGTCAGCCCTATTATGTTTATTACCTCATTTGTTGGACCTTAAGTTTTTAGGCAACATTCTGGCTGCAACAGCTGCCAATAATTTTGTGTAAATATGAACTTTTGAATAAAAAAACATGTTTTGTATTATACAGCTCTTCTGTGCTTTGTCAATAGGAGACGGTAATCAAGCTTATTAAAAATGTATTTTAACTGGTTTACTTTATATTAGTTTTTTATTTCAGTGTAGTTATTGTACAAAAACCAAAGTTCACTGTGAATTTTACATTTATCAACAAAGTCTGCACTATCACTATATTTTCCACGGTGAAATTCTGGCAACCACAGCTGCCAGTAATTTACCATAATATTCAACTTTTTAGTATGATACCGTATTATTTTATACAGTTTATCTGTTGTTTTCACATGAATTACCCATAAACAAGTTTACAACTTATGTTTAAATTCATAGTCATTTACTGTAAAAAAATAAAAAATAAAAAAAATTATTTGCTGTGAAATTTATGGTTACCAAAATAGGATACCGTTTTGTATTCTAAATTTACAATTTATTTTTCACGGTGAAATTCCGGCAACCACAGCTGCCAGTAATTCACCGTAAATTCTACAATTTTTTTTTTTTTACACTGTAGCATGAATATATAATTCTGGCTAGCTTGGAAGTTGTGATGGATTGAGCTAATCCTCTTCCCCACTGTTTGGATTTGGTCATAGGAGCTGGAGCGGGCAAGTTATTTACTTGGAGGTCTTTCTTTCTTTTCCTTTCTTTGTCAGGTATGTCTGATTTTGTGTTGGTGTTTTTTTTTGTTTTTTTTTATCTTATGTTAAATATGTTCCATGTAAGTTCGTACTTTATGTTTAATGTAAAAAAAAAAAATGCAGCCCCTTTTCTACAATTCCCCTGTGGGAAAGACACAAGGCAGGAACACACCGGTTACACTTGGTGCCGCTGACCCATCACGTCGCCAATCCGCGATCTCCTCCTCCCCCTACTGCCGCTCTTTTCCCGCCTCCTCTCTGCAGCTGTGCGCTGTGTGTCAGGGTCCTGTGCCCTGCGCTTTGCTCACAGGTATTTATATCATGCATATGTGTGCGATGCCCTGCAATTGAACTGCAGGCATCTCTGTCATGTGTGAACTTAAAGGGCGAATACGTAGGTAATCGTTTCTGTCCCTGTTTCATATTGGTGCCTCAAATTATACAGACACGGATTGTAACTCGTTTATTTTTTTTTCTGTTGATATTGGCCAGTTTTAATTAAGAGGAGACAACAACTTTTTATTTTATTTTCTATGATGTTTTTTTCCTCATATTTCATTGTTTTGTGAAGTTTTGCATAATTGTGTGTGGGGTTAGGCTCTTTTTTTTTTACTGTTATACAGTGATATCTCACTTGGGTCAACATGTTAGGTGAGAAAACTGTGGATAGCTCTATTCCTGATCTGTTCTTGGCGGGGAGTAATGTGACTTTTGGTTTGGGAAGGGGTTATCAGATTGTTCCAAGATGTTTTGGGAGGGGTAGGCCAGTAGCCCCCGGTATTAGTGCCCGCACCGTAGACCAGTCAGTGATGCACTCACCATTAATGCCAGCAGCTAGCTCCAAACCGGCTGCTTGCGAACGCCAAACACACACCCAGGCTGTCACCAGTGATATGTTGAGCAGCTTGATTACTGATTTAGCAAAGCAAATTGGGGAAAATATCACGTCCTCCCTTAACTCCATGCACCAGCCAGCCCCCACCCCGCCACAGACTCCCCAGAATATGCCCTCTAGCTGCAACGACCAGTCCCAGCTGAAGGTTGTTGTTCAGTCAGACACCAAAACTCCACCATACTTCAAGGGTGACCACACAGATCTATTCCCCATCAATGAATGGGAGGACATGATGAGATGTTATCTGCACAGAATTAGCTGTGACACAGATGAGGAAATGTTTGCCATATTAATGTCTAGACAAAGCCAGAGATGTGGTCAAGGTGTCATTTCGTTGTCGCCCTGAATTGAATGGGAATGATCTTATTAGTGCTGTGTTTGACATACTGAGGTCTAACTTTAACGACTTGACATATTCCAGCCTGCCCATGAAAGATTTCTACAGTACCATGCCATGACCAGGTGAGAAGGCCATGGATTTACAAGAAAAATGTTCGCGCCCCCCCCCCCGCACACCCATATTTTGTTTACAAACTCCATTGCGGTTTATTTCACACCTCAAACATTTAGTAAACAATTAAGCAAATACAAGTAAACAGCAATAAATTACAGGTAGTAATAAAATAAACTACTAACTCTTTTACGCTGCGTCCACACCTACATGGGTATTTTTGAAAACGCAGCTGTTTCTATGCATTTGGGCTTTTCGTCAACACGTAAACGGCGTTGCGATTCACCAAAAACGGAGATTATTTAAAACTCCTTTTTTGCGTTTACATGTGGACGAGGATTACAGAGTTCGTCACGCAACGTCAAAGGTATGTGCCTCTTTTCACGTTGCAGAATGGCAGATAGAGACAAAATACTGTTACTGTTAATCTGACTATCTTCAGGTTTTACACGCTTACATATACACACGCAGTTACTGTCCCTGCATTTAGAAAGGCAGAGGCGTCACTGTGTAATTATTTTATGTGTAGTTGTTTTTTTTCCTGTGTAATAATATTCAACATTGCTATCAATACATTTTTCAAAAAATGTCTCTCTGTGCAAAATGGGTTTAAAAACATAAACAGCTGTGGGATACTGTTTGTCCGTGATTTGAACCGGGGGAACAAATTACAGCAGGATCAGCCTGATATTATTTGTATCCCGCTGTAACTTTACTGCATAAAGAGCTAACATGTCCAAAATGTCAGGAGTAGTTAGTTATTACAAGAAGTGTTTGTGAACTAAAAATCAAGAATGTGGGATCCTGTTTGTCCGTGATTTGGAGAGCCCAGCGCTGCTCGACGCAGGGAAACTAATTTTGCAGGAGACCTACCTTGGCACTTGTGCAGGTGAAGCCAAAGGGAAGATATGCTTCACCATATTTTCCTGTCTTTGGCTTGGAAGGAAGTTGGTTTGGAAACATATTTGGCGATGCTTCATCTCCTGCTTTGCGTTTGTGTGGGCGCCCCGTCAAAAACCTGTCCACAGTGTCCGAGCGCTCTTTTTATTTTTTTTCTTTTCATACCGCGCCCCCCCTGCAATGGCTCTGCGCCCCCCCTAGGGGGCAGGCCCCACACTTTGGGAACCTCTGGATTACTGGATCCGGTTGAATAAGTCTATTGACGCTGCTGATGAGTGTCTCCGCAGGCACGGCAAGCTGGTAGCGGACCCCAGTAGTGAGGTTGTCTCGATGTTCATTAATCACTGTCCTGATCATGGTCTTTCCTTGTCTTTTCAACTGAAGGCTCCTGAGGAGTGGACTGCAACTGAGGTTCAGAGTCGTCTGGACAACTATGTGAGGAAAATGAGGCAGTCTAGTGTTTTGTCTCCTAATACAGCATGTCTGTCCATCCCACATCAGAGCCCTGTTACTGTTAACAGCCAGCCCCACTGCAGCGGTGCTCAAGCAGTCCCAGTAACACATGAGCCAGCCTCGTACCCTATGCCCTCTGTTCCCTCTGCAGCCACACGTCAGCCTCTCTATTCTGATGGCATAGTAAGTGTGCAACATCCCTCTCCTTCTCCTGCCTTGACTCCTGCTCATGTCATGCTCCCATCTTTGCCAGTTTCCGGCCATCTTCAGCTGAGCCAGGTGTTCAACAGATGGTAGCACTGTTTGACAAGGTTCTGTCCATGTGCACTGCATCACTAGCCACTGGTCCTAGGTGTTACAACCCACGGGCCATTCCCATGGGCACCGCAGTGCTCATCGTGCTTCGTGCAGAGTGTGTGGCTCACATGAACACACAACCCATGTGCATTGTAGGCTATACAAGCTATGCCACAGCTGCTTTGACCCTGGACACATGAGGCATGAATGCCCACAGTCGCACCAGAAACCAAACATGCCAGTCCCTCCTTCCACCAATGCTGCTTTAAACTAGCCAGCCCATGTAACGAGAGGGGTAGCATGGGCAGTGTTGATGAAACCCTCAAAAATGTAACAGACCCAGAAACCATATATGTTAACTGCTGTAGTAGCCTCTCTGATGAGAAGACTGTTATTGTGGGTTCACAAAGAGTTGGCAGGGCTACTGAGTTGTTTTACACTCTAGTGTCGGTCAGTGGCCGGTGCTCCCTAACAGGCATGCTTGATTTAGAAAGTATGTCATGCACACTAAGTGAAGAGGCTGATAGCAAGCTAAGAGCTGCTGGTGTTGCTCTGATTCCGCAGCATGTCCCTGAAAATGGGGTGCTGGTTGGTTGTGATGGCCTTCTCACAAACCCAAATGCATCTATGATATGGACATTGAAGTATATGGGTCTAGGTTTCTTGTGCCAACGTTTGTGGTTTCTGGGCAAAAAGATGACCTCATTGTGGGGAGCAATGTGATCCGGCCCATCATTCAGAAGATGAAGGCTGATACAAAGTACTGGGAGCTTATTAACTCCGAAGAACATAATGGTGGGGCACATTACAACACCCATGTGGGGAGATCGTTGGGTTCCAGTGAAAGTCCTTAACCCAACACAGAGCCCTGTGACACTTTGTCGCAATGCTAAGATTGCTGATGTCTTCCCTTGTATTGCTGTAGAAGACATGCCCATCACTCAAGTACTCTGTGAGACTCTGACTGACCAGCATACCAGTTTTCCCCCCTCATCAGACCCTGTTCCTGACTCTGCACAGCTACTCAAAGACGCTGGGTTGGCTGATATTGACATTGAGGGCTGTGAAGTGTCAGATGGGTGGAAGAGGAAATTGGTGGAGCTTGTGTTGACTTACCAAGATGTGTTCGCTAGAGACAAATTGGACTGCAGAAGGTGAAAGACTTTGTCCATCGTATCCACCTCACTGACGGCCACCCTTTCAGGACCAGCAATCTGAAGCTGGCGCAGAAAAAATGTCATTTTCTCAGACGCTCTGTGAGATTTTTGGGTCATGTCGTGGATGCTGGTGGTGTCTCGGTTGATCAGGATAAAGTGAGGGTTATCGCCAGTTTTCAGAAGACTGACTGATCATGGATGGTGACAGTTCCACCCCTTCTCAGAGGAAAGTGAGATCCTTCCTTGGCATGGTGATGTTTTACCAGCATTTCATTCCAGGGTGCTCTCGTATTGCAAAGCCACTCTTTGCTTTAATCGCCGGTCAGAAGAGGATTAAAAGCTGCCATGGGAGTCGAAAACCTGGAAGTGGGCTATGTGCAATAAGTTCAGCCACTGGCTCAAGGGTCACCAGTTCACTGTCTGGACTGATAACAATCCTCTCACATACATTCTGACTAAGCCAAAGCTGGATGCATGTGAACAGCGTTGGGTCTCTTAGCTTGCACCATGTTGCTTTGAGATCAAATATGTTCCTGGAAACCTGAACATTGTGGCAGACACCCTGAGCAAGGAACCGTTTGTGAGGCCTTTGGCCCAGCGCCTCCTGTCAGAGCCCTACTTTGAGCTGCTAGAGCAAGTCAGTGATGTGAAAGATGCCAGTGTCCAAGATGCCTTCCGTTTGACCTGTCAACCTCAGTCGATACACAGTGCTCCACCCTCTGCTGTGCTTGATTTGTCTCTGTCAACTGATGACGTCTCTTCTCTCATGTCCTCCCTCTGTGAGTGGGAGTGCACTTCTCGCCAGCGTGCAACATCCCTCGCTGGTCACCTAACATCCATTAGTCCACCTAACTGTGATGTGATCTCCAGAGTAGCCCACTACGTTGAGCGTAAGCACAGATCCTCCAGACATGAGCGCTATCACGAGAACCAACATACATTCGGGCTCCTAAAACAATGGGATAAGCTCACATTCCTCAATGGTGTCCTCTACCATTGAGGAATGGTAGGGACCCACTGACCAAACACAAGAGTTTCCAGTTTGTGGTGCCTGACTCCCTAAAACAAATGGTGCTGTCTGGCATACACAACAATGCTGGTCATCAAGGTCAACTTCGCACACTCTCCTTGGGTCGTCAGCGTTTCTTCTGGTATGATATGGAGAAGGATGTGCGCAATCATGTGAGAAATTGCCGCAAGTGTGTTCTCAGCAAGACCCCGGAACCAGCAGCTAGGGGCCCGCTGAAAAGCATTAAGACCTGTGCTCCACTGGAACTTGTGTGCATTGACTTCTGGTCAGCTGAGAACAGCAACAACAAGTCTGTGGATGTCCTTGTGATTACTGACCACTTCACAAAATTAGCACATGCATTCCAATGCCAGGATCAGGATCGCTAAGAGAGTTGCTAAAAAGCTCTGGGATGGATTCTTCTGTGTGTATGGTTTCCCTCAACACATTCACTCTGACCAGGGAGCTAGTTTTGAGAGCGAGCTGCTTGCAGAGCTTCTGGTTTTGGGTGGCGTTGGCAAATCTCATACTTCACCATACCACCCCATGGGTAATGGTACTACTGAGAGATCTAATTGCACCCTTGGAAACATGTTATGGTCCCTCCCCGCAGAAATGGCCGCAGATGATACAGATGATCCTTGACGTTTGTCTATAACTGTACAGCACACGAGACCACAGGCTTTGCACCATTCTACCTGATGTTCGGGAAGGTCCCAAGGTTGCCAGTTGACCTCATGTTTCGGGATGTCCTTCATGATGACAACATTTGTGACTATGATACTCATGTCAACTCACTGATGGATGACCTGCACTCTGCCATGCTCCAAGCCCAGGAACACAGCACAATGGAGCGGAGACACCAGTCTGACCAGTACAACAGAAAGGTGAAGGGTCTGCCTCTTTCACTGGGAGACCAGGTGTTGTTGGCAAACAAGGGAGTCAGAGGGAAAAGGAAGCTCTCTGACAAATGGGAACCTGTTGTGTACACGGTAGTATTAATATCAACACTTCACCGAGTTCTTTTGATTCCTCAGAGGCATCCGATGGAAGACAAAACACTGCTCAGTAGACCATTTAACACTTTATTTTCACTTTCACAATACTTCTAGAAGGGAGATGCGTCCTGCAAGACACGTTGCCGCGGATCTCAAAATGGTGATGGGTACCTGACAGTTTTATTACCAGGCACCCTATTCTAGTCTAAACAACAGCATTTCAGTAAGTTTCCACTACAAGATGGTTCCCTCGTATCTACTGTGCTACAGGCAAACATGGGCGAGAGTCTACGACTGAAGGACACCTATTCTAATGCCTTTATTACTCAGGGCTGTGTCCCCTTAACACTATACTATATGATTATATGGCAATTTTGATTAATATGAGATTAATATAAAGCACAGTAATAAAGCACTTCAGGTAAGATCATTCTAACAGTAGTCGACTTGGATCCTGCTCTTCATATCTGCCGTATCAGAGACAGAGAAGGACATGAGCGTGGGGTGCATCACAACCTGCTCATTCAAGTTAACTTTTTGTCCTTGGACACAACATTGAATGACGATGCTGCGCATCCTGCTGTGAGCGTTGCCAGTGCCCCCTTGAGTCTGACCTGGATGGGTCTGTGACATCTCTTGGGGACACGGGAGCTGTACCTCCTGCCACCCGCACTGTGGATTCCGTCTTGAGCATTGGCGAGTGTGATGACTGCACACTATCATGGATCCATCAGCAATCCGCCGCGGACCCAGTCAAAGATGGCGTTCATGAGACCCCTTCTGTGATGGGTGCCCTTGATCTTGGTGGGCTGGCTGGTGTTGGAGCCTCCCCAGACTCCCCTGCTGCTTTCCCATCCCACAGTTTTCATTTTCTTGAACCCGAAAATGTGGACATGGGTCGTGGACTTACCACACGTTTTGGTAGAATCATCAAACCAGTTCGTCGCTTGACTGAATCGATGGCTCAACTTGAAACATTCCTTGGTGTTGAACCTGTTCAAGCAGCAGTTATTGATGTGTGAATGTGTTTATTGCTGTATGTTGTCCATTGCTATTGTTTTTGGAAAAGAATAATAGAGGCACAGAGTTGATTGTATTTTGTCAGTCTGTGCGGTTTTATTGCTTTATGGTGGCGCCCATAGATATTACGACCTGTTTCGTGTGGTGTAAATGGCACCTCATTTTGTCTATAGTGTGTCCTGGGATCTTGCTAGGCGCTGAGCGGGTCTCAGGTCTCTTATCCTCCTTGGAGGAAGCTATGTTGCTGATTTAATTCATTGTATATGTGATGTGAATTCCTTTGAGGCCAATGTATTTGTTATTCTGGGTGTATTTTTACATTTTCTTTTTTTGTGTGTGTGTGCACTCTTTAGGATTTTGTGTAATTCTTGGGGGGTGAATGTAACCCGGTCATAGATTACATATTGTTATAATTACACAAAATGTGTTCGTCATACCTGACAGGACCTCCAAGCCTGTAGTTATATTCTTTATCAGTTAGAGCTCCTACTCATCTTTTCTCCTTCTTCTTCGGTGCAACCGTATAAATAGAGGCCCTTTCTCAGTTCTCAAGTACGCGAGTCCGTACTCGCATTCTCGGCGAGTCCGGCGAGAATGCACGGGAGTACGTACTTGCTGAGAACGCGAGCTCGGACTCGCAATTTGTACAATTGGAATACCAGCGTACTTGATGTCACAGACCTGGAGTTTTTACTGCCGTCCCCTCTTAATTTAACTGTGATTAATATGTTATGAAGCTTAACTTTAATCTCAGCCAAACCGATTTACTCAGGAACAAAGAAAGCACTGAAATAAACCAAACATTAACATTTAGAAGTGATCTAAGTGACTTATATATCATGTTTAACCTCAGTAGTGAAATCTCTATTAATAAAAATAATGTACATGTATGCCTTAATAAAAACAAACGTGAGATATTAGAACACTTTTATTTTTATTTTAGTGGACACTCAAAAATTACAATAGACAGCTACTGGGGTTTGGAAGAGAACTGAACAAATATTCAAAATATAATCTTGTGGTGGCCCACCAGAGGACTCCACTCACACTGTTGGGAGGAGGGCTTCTGCTGTTTTTTGGCACAATGTGTCCAGTTGTAGTCTGGAGATGAATAAAATCGGAATGGAAAGTTACAGCTCCTATGTCATCTGTACAATACCTCCACATTGGTGACCCTAGATTTGGACATGTCGCAGGCCATGGATGACGCTGGCCTTGCCATGGATGCACCAGCGACCCCTCTGCCTCCTGCTGCGGCTATGCTCGCCGTGGCGCTTCAGTTGCCGGACTTTTGGCTCCATGATCCCCCGTCGTGGTTTGTGCACGTGGAGGCTCAGTTCGCTCTTCATGGCATCTCAGCTGACGACACGAAGTTTCATCATGCGGTGGCCTCGCTCGACCCGCTAGTCACCCATCATGCAATGACCCTCCTCCAGGACCCACACGGGAAATATGTCGCCCTTAAGGACCTGCTGCTGCGGCGATACACCCTCTCCGATGCGGAGCGAGCCGAGAAGCGCACGGCTCTGAAACTCATGGAGAGGATGTTGTCCTTGCTTGGATTGGATGACGGGGGGATTCCTCTTCATCCATCTCTTCCTCCGACAGCTGCCTGTGGCCGTGAGGACCGGCATCACCAACTCCCCGTTTCTGTCAGCGAGGGATTACCGCTCCCTGGCGTAAGAAGCAGACCGCATCCTTCTGGATTCCCGCACCTTCCAAGCCCTGGCTATGGACCCGCCGACAGCACCTCCAGCTGCCTTGCCTGGAGCGGCCGATCTGGCACTGACGGCGGGAATAGCTACACGACGACACCACTGGAAAGACCTCTACTTCTATCATCAGCGTTTTGGCGCCACCCTGCTCTTTTCCGGCCCAGGAAAACAGGGCTGCCAGCGCCATACCCGCTGCGGTCGCTAGCGATACGGAGAGGCTGCTCTTCATTGAAGACTCACGCTCTGGGAGGTGTTTCCTGGTGGACTCCAGCTCACAGAAGAGCCTAATTCCACCAGCCACAGCGCACAGGTTAGCGGCAGACCACAGGCCACGGCTAATAGCAGCTAATGGCTCTCCTATTGCAACATTCGGAGAAAGGTTGGTGACTGTTAGCTTCCATGGTCGGGATTTCCAGTGGAACTTTGTTGTTGCTGCCAGCTCGGTGCCTATCTTGGGCGCCGATTTTCTCTGCGCTCATGGACTGTTAGTCGATGTCGCTCACAGATGTTTGATCGATGCCCTGTCGTTCTCTTCGCTCCCCTGTTTCACCCAGACTGCCGACCCCCTCATTCAGGCTAATTTAGTGGCCTCTGGGGATGTGTTCCACCGTTTGTTGTTGGAGTTTCCATCGCTGTCCGTTCCTAATTTCTCCAGCAAGGTAACGAAGCACGGGGTTGAGCATTATATTTCCACGGTCGGGCCCCCGGTGTTCGCACGCGCACGCCGCCTCGACCCCGCGAAGCTGTCTGTCGCTCGAGATGAGTTTGCAGCCATGGAGCGCTTGGGCATTGTGCAGCGTTCGAACAGCGCCTCAGCCTCTCCACTTCACATGGTGCCCAAATAGGACGGACGGTGGCGGCCGTGCGAGGATTTTCGGTGTTTAAATAACGTTACAGAGAATGACCGTTACCCCATTCCACACATTCAGGACTTTTCCGCCCACCTCGCTGGTACCTCGGTGTTTCCCAAAATTGACCTGGTGCGGG